>NW_010972664.1:2670747-2779727 GCF_000737465.1 Haliaeetus leucocephalus
GGGGGGGGGGGCTCATGTTACTTAAATAATTTTTAAATAAAAGGATATGGGTGTCCTGATCCAATATCGGGGAGGGTTGTTAAATGATCCCGAGAGTGAGATTAAGACACAAACGAGGTCAGATGCTGTACAACCTTACTTTTATTTCCTGCAATAACCAATAGCTGCGATAGNACAGAGTGAGGAAGGAGAAAAAGAGGCAGACCTAAGCAAGTGAATGGAAGAGAGATAGCAAGACTAGTTACCACCACCACGAAGCCAGCCACGTCCCGCTGAGTCGGTTCCGATGTCGGTGATGGAGGGTCGGGTTCCTCTGCTGCCACTCAGGTGTCTCTCCTTCAGAGCCAGGTGTCACAGTCCTTCCGATGTTTTTCCATGTTCGGGTCTTCCGTTTTTGAGAGGGGAGCACACAGTTCTCTTATTGTCCCAGTCCCCACAATTTTTCGGAAAAGTCCACCCATTTCCACAGAGCTCATTACCCTATCATCGGGCAAGCACAGCTCGGCAGGCGCGGGTATGGTGGTTTCTTTGGGGACGTCTTGTGCGTACTCCCTTACAACAGCAGGGTATTGGGGCAGCAGCACCGTGAGTCAGCAATTCAGCACAGTCCCTCACATTCTCCCCTACAACAGTAGGATATTGAGGCAGCAGCACCGTGAATCAGCAATGTGAGTCAGCAGTTTAGCACAGTCCCTCACAATGGGTTATTTTGAGTAAGATTCTTTGATCCAAAGATCTGTTTGCTAAGAATGTAACTTATTTCCACAAATATTTCTTATCCAGTCCTAAACGGAAGAGCAGTGAGTGCCTGAGGCCTCCATCTTTGCTTGGACAACAGCTCTTTTATTCCTCTTTCCTTCTCATAGATGTGAAAATTGTTATGATACCAGCTAAGTGAATGACAGCATCATGCTGTAGAGTATGTAACCTCCAGAAAAGTTTTGTGTTTTTTTTAAATCAGGAGTGTTTGCACTATTTTATTTTGATAGCATCATTTATTGCAATAGCACCTTTTGTGAAGAATTTTTCTGTAAAGTTTTAGATAAAATTAAAAAACAGGTAGGCCTTAGCCAGAAGATGTGGATCAGTATCTAAATCAAGAAACTAAGCAAAGACAACTGAGGTCTGAATCTATTCTGTTATTTATGTATTGGAGCAATAGTGGCCCAGTACACTTGGGAAGTTCAACATGAGCAATAGGAATGACACCCCAACTCTCATTAGTATGTGCAACTGGTGCAGTCATTTCATTCTTTCACTTGCTTCTGAGAGGTGATGTATTTGGTATCATGCAAAAAACCCTTTTCACCTGTGAGTGTTTTTGCTCTGGCCAAAGAAATAATTGATTTGTGTTATTGGTAAAACCAAGCAACAGGGAAATCCAGCAGCAATCTCTCTCGTACAAGCAAATAGCATTATAGCTATCTGCGTATTCAATCTGGTATTGCCAACCCTAAACTACTGCCTTCCCCACTTTGCCTGAAAATGTCAGCCAGTTATATAAGGTCAAAATCTAGCATGCAGAAAATAGCAGTCAGAAGAGTCAACAAGGAGTCAAGGCTCAAGCAGAACATGAGTGGACATGAACTTTTACTAGGCACTACTTACAGATGAGAAAAGCATGCTTGCTGGAATCAAGCGGAGAGTCGTTTTATGCATTTAAGCTGGAAGTAAATTTGTGTGTGAAACTGCATGTTTCCAGACAAGATACAAAGGAGCTCAAGACTTTTCTCACTGAACTGTGTAAATAGCTCTTAAGCCACTTGCACAAGAGAAGGAATGAAAGCACCAAAAAATTGACATTTTCATTCTTCCTACTTTTCTCTTACTGTTCCCAATCCCAGTGCCTTGAATGTGCTACAGTGGGATATCCTCATCCAAAATCATCATAAATGTTGATCTGGTTATTCTTTGTCAAATCAGAATAGCTTTTATGCTGTTCAATTGATGCTATTTTCATTTGGACTCTGACTATGAATAATAGAAGTAGGTATAGCAATTTGAGTGGTATTTCTCAACTGAATTGGTCCAAGACAATACCATTTTGTCTGAATTTGTTCCTTAGCACTGCAAGTGCTAAGAGATGTGGTGCTCATGAGGGAGTTATAGTGACAACTTTGCAAATGTCATCGTAACATGTGCCTTATTATGACTGGTGCTGTAGTCCATATTTGGATTACTTTATGGATATTTTACCTGAAATATATTGAATATAATCTGAAGCTGATATGATTGGAGTTTTTCGCTCCCTCACTTTAGGCTAAAATGCTGTACACTAAGATGTTTTTACTTATTACTCCTATCAAGAGGTTTCTTAACACAAGCTCAGCTGCAGTTACTGACTAGATCTTTTTGGCCTTTAAAGGAGAAACTGCTGGGTACTGTATAATGGTAGCTTTGATATATCCATATTTTGTTGTTGTTGTTACAGGAGGAAAAAAATACACAAGGATTCACATTCTCCCCTATTTGTTCATGTAGTCATTTATGCTCAAGAATATATACAACGACCAGTAGCTAATCTTACAATTATGCCTTCAAAGCGTTTTCAAGTTTTTATGTATTCCAATATTTAAAAGATATTTTGTAGTCCACTGTTTATGAAATAGTATCTTGTACGGGCATATAATATTGGCATTTTATCAGTGTGTAAATTCTTTTTGTAATCAAACAGGACAAAAAGAGAGGGAATTTTTTCTTATTTCTAAAAGAATTTTTGCCCAGAAGAATATTAAGCCTGCTGTTAAAAATACGGCTTTTATTTACACTTTACTTTTTAGTTTTCCATAGCAAGAATTATTTATGGAAGTAACATGGGGGAGGTTTTTTTCCCTCCTTAGGTTTCTTGCCAGTCTGTGGTCATGTTCACTTGCCCCTTATGTCTTCACACCATTTTCTTAGTATTTATCTATCTGATGTGTGTCGTATAAATTTTACTTTGAAAACAAAAATGTTTTGTTATACATAACTTTCTTTGTTTAAGAATGTCAAAGAGCCAGGTTTTCTGTTGCTGAATATTATCATAACGTCAGTCCCCTTCTTCCTCCTTTCTCTGACTATACAAGTTAAATTTTCAGGCTTTGTTCACTTAATCACAAGGGAACATTTTCC
The DNA here is from genome assembly GCF_000737465.1 of Haliaeetus leucocephalus. Lineage (NCBI taxonomy): Eukaryota > Metazoa > Chordata > Aves > Accipitriformes > Accipitridae > Haliaeetus > Haliaeetus leucocephalus. The sequence goes on from NW_010972664.1 coordinate 2,673,859, forward strand.
TTCCCTTTCTCCCCTTATAATTATTATTTTTGTCTGTGTTCAAGTTCCACCCTCATTGTAACTGCATGCAGGAGCAGTGGCAGGTGACATGTACCTCTGAAGCCTGGGAAGCAAATCCACCTAATGGAAGGGCTTGAATACCCTTTCTAAAGGTGTTTGTGGATCGCTTCTAACAATTTCATCTCTTTCCCATCCCTGCGCTACCCAGTGTTCCTCTTAAGATTAACTTGACTTAGTTGCAGAATTTTTCTTCCTCAAGAGATACTGGCTTATGCAGAGGTCAAAGGCATCCTTTATGAGAGGTAAGTTTCAGACCTACCGTGTGTGGTGTTTGATTTTTGACAGACTTCAAATGCAATCTCTCTGGAACAACACTCACTTTCCGGCAAGTGCCCTAACATCACGCATTTCCCAGATGATGGGAACAATAGCAATCACAAGTTTGTTTGCCAAGCTAAATTACAATTGGTGATTTTATTTTATTTTTTCCTTCCATCACAAATTATGGAATTTAAGTTTCTTTTAATTAATGAGGTATATATGCTAAGAGTCTAGAAAAACTGTCAAAGGCTTGAATCCACCATTGCCAGTGCCTTGTTTGCAAAGAAGATTTCTTAAATATTTCTATATAGTTCTTATCATTGCATAATCAAAGTTTGTTAAAGAGCCCTACCACATGTCTCAGTCCAATCACTGATCATTGCTTTCTGCTGCTGGTTCAGTCTGATGGCAGCTGAAGCTTCAAGAAGCCTTGGACCTGTCTGCAGCCACTTTTTGGTCCTTTCAAAGCCTTCATAGGTTCAATTATCTCTTCCAGTTCACAGCAGCAGCTTGTCTCAATTATTTATGCATCCCATCATCCCATCTCTTCTTGAGGTGTGGGAATAACTATCCCGATTTGATAAATGAAATATTGAGATCGTATTAAGTGTTTTGTGTAAGGTAGCAAGGATAATGGGCAAGTCAAGAGAATAGCCAAGGAAAAAGTACACTTCTTAAATTACTTTTTATTTTGGACAGTGTATAAACTTCTGATACATCCTGTCTGCTATGCCTGAAGTGTGAGCTTCATTGGTGTTGATGGGTTTCTTTTTCTTCTATTTGGATATTTGTAAGCATAAAGAAAATAACATTTAAAATTGCATCTACTTTCCATTCTCTTGCTGTATGTCTTATATAATGAGGCATAAAGATCATCAAGCGTCTTTCTTGTTTAATAGTTAATTATCAATAGTCATTGCAAGTATGCTATATCTTTCCTCCTCTTGTCTCAGATTATTTATTTTGTGTGTGTTTTTGCATTCTACAGACCTCTGAAATGTTTTCAACTCAGTATCCCTATTGCATCCCTGGGATTACTGCAAATATCCTCAAAATTACTGCGTAATGCATTTTCTTTGTGTAGCGCGTGTATGTGTGTGTATAAATGCTAACTGAAAATATTTTCATGTTCACCTTTGGGCAATTAACTGTTACCCTGAAAAGGGGGTTATTTTAAGATCAGCATCTTTTGGTTTTCATTCCTGGTTTCCTAAAAAAAAATTTAAAATTATTTATCCAGCTGTGATAGCAGTGCTACTATATACTCTACAGCAGAGTTGTTGTGTTAACTAATTTTATTGGAGTGACCACTTTCCACCTGTTGGTAGTTTCACAACAGCTCCAACAGTAGCTTGCAGAGTGCAAGCGCAAGCTCACCTTTTTTGTCCAGAAGTGCACTTCTGTTACATACTTGTTGCGGTTGTTTTTATGAATGTTAGTAATACACCTAGCTAATTCCAGAGATAAATACTTTAATTTTCTCTTATCTAACTTTAAGTTATCATAACTGTGGGTAGTTGGGCAGACTTGCTCCAATTATACTCTTATATTTATTGAGAATATACCCACAAGTGGTAAATAGGGGATAGGATGCAAAAGGGGAAAGAAACTAAAAGTGCAGGTTGCAATGTATAAAGCAGCACATAAAGCCATTTCCTAGTAAGTAAATGAGGGGATTCTAAAAAGTTTTAATGCTGCCTAAGACCTCTTTGCCACAATAATACGCTTGGCACAACACAAGGAAATGCATTCTTACTAAAATAGATGAAGTCATCTTATGAAACTGGGAGAAACCTGTGTCAGATGAAGCAGGGACAAAGACTATGCCTCATCTTCTCAGTTAGGTAAATATAGTAAATAATTTCCTAGCAGAGTCAAATAGACACACAACCTGTGAACAAAAGAACGTTGGGTTTGGGTTGTTTGGTTTTTTTTTTTCCCCTGAGCTAGATTGCTTTGCTCAATGAGGTCTTATTCAAGCTGTAAAACCAGGTGAAAATGACTTCTGGTGAACTTGGCAAATTCTTTAATATTATGAGGATTACTTCAGCCCTTTCAAGAACTCAGGAGAAAAATGTAACTTGACAAATCTGATCTACCACTAAGGAACCCAGAAATGTCAGTGCCCTGAGCCTCAAAGAGCAAAATAGTTTAGGATATAGTTACTGTTCAGTTAAAATACAATTAAAGCAAGTCCCTAATGATGTAGATGTAGAGCCTGAAGTAAAGCTGGCTTTATGTATTTCAGTTGATTTGTATCAAAACCTTTATATAGGCTTGCAATGATTGAAACTGAATCTAGAAGTTCAGAAAAGAATATAAATGTAATAAATCCTATTCATTCTAGTATGTGGAGGCTTTAATAAATATGTCTGATCAAAAATGCTGAATTCATTTGTATTTAACCAGTTTGCTGGAGCTAAGCGGAACCTGTAAATAGCAATTGAATTACTTCTGCATAAATCAAACAAAAAGCCTTGTTCTTGTGAGATGGATTAAGAGAGTTTTCACTCACAAAAATACTTGGAAAAAAACATTAACAAAAGATTTTTGATCTCTTCTTCATTGAAGGAAAATAGTACTTAAACCAGAAAAACAACTGAAGTATAAGATTAACATATGGTAACACCATTTTGATCTACTCTCTTCAGAAAGATTGCATATAAAAGAATGTTGGCTGATTAAGGAAGTGTATAAAGCTACTAGTCATGCTCCAAAATACAAACCAGATAGTGCTATCAGAACAATCACTTCTATTTTGAGCCTAAAATACACTTTTCAGTTTCCTTTGTGATATACCAAATGTAAGTCATCTGGATTTCATCCTAGAGAGAAAAATGGAAGCACCATTTAAATTGCAATAATTTGTTACATTATTTTTTTCATGGAATAATTTTAAGGGTCTTGTGCTTATACGCCATCAAACTTTGGCCACTTTAATAAGACAGCATATTTCTCCTCTAGACTGAGATACTTGTTTCAAGAATATGAAGGAGAAAAAGGAAGTGGTGGATTATAATGATCAGACTGAAAATGCTAACATAGTTTAAATGTAAGTGGCATCTTTCATTTGTATAAGGTTATAAAGTCCCAAGAATGTTTCTTGAATTCTCATCTTTTAGTGCAGGTACTTCAGTGCTCCAAAATTCCCTCAAAAATCCATTTTTTTCCTCAACTTTTCCTCTGTCAGAAGGTTTAACAGGCTCTCTGAAAGGCTTTTCTCCAACAGCCAATAACTGAACCTGCTATTAAGGCAATTATGCTTTTCCCATACATGGTACAGGCACCATGATTTGAGATAATCTAACATTGCTTTTTTAAAATTTATAAAATTATTCTTATTTATTTTTATGATTCCATTTTAGAATATTTACCTTTCTTTGTTATAAGATTTAGAAGTACATATGACAAGTATGTACTTTACATATGTAGGACACCTATACTTTGGTCTGTATTGTTGCTATTCAGAAAATCGCATCTTGTCCTTCCTCTGTGGTATCTGGATCTCCAGGACAAGTTTTGCTGGGTTTAGATTGGATTTCATAGGAAATGTCACTAAATTCTTCAGTCAACTAATCAAACTGATTCCTCTCCTGAAATGAAAATGACTGCATTTGAGAATGAGATAGACGGTTCTCACATCCTAGCATAAAACTAAAAGCATAATTCAAACGTGTAAATAAAAGTTTAAATTAGTACTTAAAGGCTCTATTTATGGCATAGAAACAGTATTTATGTACGTAGTATCCTATTTAGACATTTGTGTCACAACGAAATAAATTTTACAAAGGATGAAAGACTGCATTTTCTGTCTAAAATAAATAACTATTTTGTTTGATCCACACTCAGACTTAACTTCCAGTGCCTTAGAGTATCTTTTCCTTTTCCAAGTAAAGCTTTTCCTTTCATCCAAATGTTATCTATTTTTATAATAGCTTGAGCTCAGAAAAAAAATGTTGGCATTGTACCAATAGAAATACAATTTTTAAATATAACTACTGTATAAGGTATGACTGATGTCTGTGCCCTGCATAGTTGTAAATTCAGTTCTTTCCCCCTTAAGAATGAGATTATATGTGTTTGTTAAAAGTTATTAGCAATATTTTTGTCTCCCTTGTTGAAAACCTACATGAAGTCAATGATAGCACCATACCATGAATTTTCAATGCATATAACCCCTTGTTCCTTGACATTAGTGTCACTGTTGTGAAGCAGCTCCAGTCATTGAAAGGCAAAAAATAACGCTTAGTGACTCTGATCATATGATGATACATGAAAATTGAGACAAAATTTTGAAGAGCTGCTAGGTGGCTTTTTCATTCAAAAATGCACACATTTTGAAACAGCAGATAACAATGAGTTGTAGCAAATGTCCATTTCTAATAAGCCCCTTTGTTGTACAAATTTAGTGCTTTTTACTAGGTGTGAAAAGGCTTTAACGATGTAACAGTACAAAATTCTTATTCATATCCCACGCTAATGAACATATTTATTGTGCCTGTATCGTTGCACAAATAAAAAGGATGTTGGCAAGACTGGTTCATGGAGACATCGGGGGGGGGGGGGGGGGGGGGGGGGGGGGAAGAGTATTTTTGGCCCAGTGGTATCCTGCACATCTCAAAGGTATACCAGCCTCCAGCCTCATTCAACTTAGGTGATGCAACCCATCACACAACCAAGGTAGAGCTGAGGGAAGGAAGGCATGGAACACGGCTCTTGCAGGAAACTGTGGGTCTTAGGGGATTATTTGTGCTTCCTAAACAATTCTAGTCACTTATTTTGGAACATCCACAGTAGGGTGTAAATGCTAAATGCATATCTGTGTCTATAGCTGCTGCTTTTGTTTTGCAAGCTTCAGAGTGATATTTCCATATGATACTTGCAGTTGAAAAAGGGCATTTATTCAGACCCTTGTCACACCCATTAGCTTTTGCAATGCTAAATATTGCTTTTTACCACCCAGGGAAAAGTGTGTTTTTTAGAGATTAGTGTGGTTATTTATTCATGCAATTTACATTGACCCTAGTGGGAGCCCTCTGGAAACGGCCAGTGTTTCCAAGGCTGATTTTTCACTTTACCTGCTACCAGGAGTAGGTAATGATAGCAACATTTGCTACCACAACTTTTGAAAAACGGGTGTCCAGAAGTATCACTTGCAGGCCACTTGCAATGTACCCCAAGAGACCATCCCGGGAGGCCGCCTCAGCCATCCTTCCCAGCAGCAGCATTTCATGAGCAGAGCATGATCCTCTAGCCGGGTGTGCACTGGTCAGGCACCGGGTGTGCACTGGTCAGGCACCGGGTGTGCACTGGGGTGGGCCAAGCCTGGTGCTGGTGAGCGGTTGTGGGGCAGCCCCCTTCCTGAACTCCCCACAGCAGACCCCAGCAGCTCGCCCACCCAGGGCCTTCCTGCAGGGATGGTGGCAAGAAGTTGCAAAGGTTCATTTCCACTTCTAAGAGCAGCCAGGGCATCGTCATCCTGCCCAACGCCTCCTGCGGTCCTGCACCACTCAGATTTTCATCCCTGCTGTCTCCGTTGTGTTTCTGCACTTATTAGTAGAAGCAGTTATGATCCAGCTTGTAGGAGGGAAACAGTCTCGCAATTTTTGCTCATGTAAATTGTGCTGCCAGCTCAAGGGTTACTGCAGTAAATGTTGAAGACAAGATCAAGACTCAAGCAAACGTGATGTGTATATGTAGGAATGTAAAGGCCTTTTCCTGATTGACACCTGCAGCCAGTTGGTCAGGAAAAAATCACCTATATGCTGTGGTGTCACCTGTACTACCTTGAGCATAGCTGATGCATGCCGTAAATTTAAATAACTGATACAGGCAGAACACTATTTGACAAAGCAAAATGACTTCTTGTTGAGAAATGGGAAGCTGCATATTTGACGTTGTCATTCCTCAACCCCAGCTGGTAAGTGACTCACTCACTGTCCCTCCACCCCCACTCCCAGTGGGATGGGTGGGAGAGAATAAAAAAAAAAAAGGTAAAACTTGTGGGTTGAGATAAGAACAGTTCAATAGAATACAAAGGAAGAAACTAATAATGATAATAACAACAATAATAAAATTACAATAATAATAAAAGGATTGGAATGTACAAAACAAGTGATGCACAAGGCAATCACTCACCACTCGCTGACCAATGCCCAGTTAGTTCCCGACCAGCATTCCCTCCAGGCCAGCTTCCCCCCAGTTCATATGCTAGACATGACATCACATGGTATGGAATACCCCTTTGGCCAGTTTGGGTCAGGTGCCCTGGCTGTGTCCTGTGCCAACTTCTTGTGCCCCTCCAGCCTTCTCTCTGGCTGGGCATCAGAAGCTGAAAAATCCTTGACTTAGTCCAAACACTACTTAGCAACAACTGAAAATATCAGTGTGTTATCAACATTCTTCTCATACTGAACCCAAAACATAACACTATAAGACAATTAACTCTATCCCAGCTGAAACCAGGACAGACTTGTTAAGGTAACAAAGCAGCAGTTTAAATCCGTTACCCTTATAGCAACACAGTCCCTTTGGCAGAAAACTCAGTTGTACTGCAAGTATTTATGTATATATTAATGTTATTCTTGGACTACAGATATCGATTCTGCTCCTGTAGGTGGATAATCTCTTGAATACTCCAAATGAATCCTATAGCAACAGCTGACAGAACCATAGTGCATCAAGATTTCTATCACCTTGTTTGTGTGACCCTTGACTTTTCCAAGTATGTCATTGGTATGGCTAGCCATATCCCTCTCAAACATTACAGAATCTGTGCAGAATCTGTAACTTTTAGGACTAGCTAGTCAAATCAATCCTATAGCTCTTTACAGCAGCTCTCCAGTATATCTTTCTACTAGTGTAATGACTGTTCTCTAATCTTTTGTGATTGCTGTAAGAATTTAATTTCTTTTATTACTTCACAGTTGGAGGCAAGATATGCATACATTTTAAAACATATAAAGATTTGACGTTAAAGAGTGTTATTTTGAATATATGCTATTACAACTTTACATGTTTTGTAAACAGTAGTACACTAGAATATCTTTGCTGACTCAAAAGTGGGCTAATATCCTCCTTAGAACTTAAAACATGTTTTAGTTTATTACTTTAGGAGCGGGAGGGGAATGGAACAGAGATGTGCTTAAACTATGTAACTATATTGTTGTTTTATTAAGTCATTATGACTCCATGGTTTTTTTGTTGGGGGTTTTTTTTGTCATTTTTGACCTACATGTTTAACAGTAAGAGAGGTTTTTAAAGTGTGCCTCAGTGAAATGTATTAGAGTTTCAAAAGTAATGGGACTAATACTCCAAATACATGTAAACAGTGCTCTGCTAGATATCTCGTAGACATGGGATTTCTGCAACATTCTCCGTTTCACAGGATAGAAGCCATAAGACACAAGAAGATTGTATCAAAGGCAAGGCTAGACCTTGGACCTTTTGAGTGTCAACAACGTACTTTATTTATAAGACTATCCTGCTTCAATACCAGTATGGTTGTTCTTGCCTGAATATACATTTTAACATTTGTGCTCATTAACAAGTAGTGAAACATTGTTGTGTGGCATTTCTGACTTAAGTGGTCATTTGCTTAACAGATAAATATTTGGACTGACTACAATCTATAAGGAAATTTTACTGATATTGTGTAAGGCCTGCATTTGGCTACATGATTACAATTCTTTTACCTCTGAGATGGAAGTTATATGCAGTGAAGTATCTTACAAGAAAATGGAAAAAGAATTAATTTTAAAAACAAATAACAGTTATTTTATTCCTTCCCCATTATATAATTGAATATTCACCTGAAATAGACTAGAACTAACTATACGTCTATAACAAAAAGTATAAAACATTAATATCAGACTTATTCAGCTGACTTGTGGAGGAGACACAAGAGGACAGTTTCCTCTTGTCTGTAGCTACCTTGGGAATTTCTAGGCCTATATAGCTTCATATTCTGACATTTTCACTACCCTTAGGAACAGAATAATGCTCTCCACTGCTTATATATTTATTGTTCACTGATTAGCTGCTATAGAAATAACAGTGACACTGAACATGTTCATTTAGAACAATTCCCCTGGAGGCTTTTGCTCTATGCTTTGTATTCCCCAACTTTACCTCCATCTGCAAATACTTTCCTTGATGACCAACATATCTCTGCATGCATTCTTGCCTTCACTGTAATCTTTCTTCTTTTTGTAATGAAGAATGTCATCATTCAGCACAAATAACTGTTCCTTTTCCCTGTCTTGATTCTTCTCAAGTTGCTCTGAACTTGCAAGGAAATTTCTGCTTTTCTAAATAAATTCTATTTAAAATGTAGATTTCTTGTGGGAAAAAAAAATCACTAGTTTTTATATATAGTAACGAAAAGCCTTTAAAAAGGATGCTAATGCACTCTTTCTGTGAATAAATGAAAATTGTGGGGGAATAAGTTTGCTTTTGCTTTCAGAAAATATGAAGACAAATTTCCATCTACGTTTCTCATGGCAACAAAGCAAATTGGAATCAACTGCTATAGCTGGATAAAAGGAGTGTAGTCAGTCTGTTTTCATTATTCAATGACTGTTCTGCTTTTCTATTTTCCTTTAACCATAATGTAGTCTTTAAGCAAGTGGTTCTTTAATGCACTTATTTTATTGAGCTAAGATATGAGTTTATTCATTTTTCATCTATTGGTGTGACATCATTTCATAATGTTAAAATCCTAAAATAGACCTGATATAAATTTGATTGTGTATGTATGGATCGATTTTATTACTAATAAAATACATTGCAAACTTTCTGAAAGCTATACAACCATAGGAACTTATAGGAATGTGATGCGTTTTGACTTTTTAAAGTAAACTTGTAGAAAGAGTGGGTAGCGTTAGAGCTTTCTTGCAAGCCTTTTTCCATGAGGGCACGCCAGATACATACTGACACATTATGTAAATTTGCCATTGTGATTTACACTCTTTAATGACCTCAAGATGCTCCAGACTTACTTCTAGATGCACATAGACAATAAATGAAGAACAGTAAGATGGATGAAATTCGGCCAAAAAGTCAAGATATGTCAAAGCAATATGAGTAGCAAATATGAAAGAGTCAGGCAACATCATTCTTCCTAGATGTCCAGCTATGTCGAACAAACATAAATATTTGATGTGATAGAAAATAAAATGCCCGGCAGCAGCAATATTTTCCTTAAGAAGGTAAAGTCCAGCTGTTATTTCCTCCCGTCTCCCAAGCATAGTGTGCAATGGATTGGTGCGGTCCAGATGAAAGAAAGCCCAAAAGTGTCCAAAATGGAGAGGAAAGAAGGGAGAAGTTTCAGCCCACTAAAATAAGAGCTTTGTTATCTCATTTTTATACCATGATCAGAATAACTTTCTGTTTCAGATTTAAATAGCATACTTACCCTACCTGTAATGACCATCACTGAGATGGTCTTAGGATAGGAGGCGACTTCTAAATCTCAGAGATATCAAATAATTTTCTGACTATTGTGTTTTTACCAATATTATGGGTTTAGATGTTTATGAATGGGGATTTTGAGATAAAACCTTTATAGTAGTATTTGGTAAGGTTAACAAAATTCTGGAGAAGAGTGTGTATATCTAGGTTACTTATGCCTAATACTAAAAAAAAAATCAGCTGATCTGAAAGTACAATATTCTGGGAGTCAAGGGCCACTTTTAAGGTCAAGTCTTTTGAGGTAGAAGATAGTTACCCATTAAATGATATCTTCTTTTTGTTAAATCAGGCAGTTCAGGCAGAAATTATGGCTGTAGTTTTACCACTGGAATAAGAAAGCCTTGCAATCTGGACCATTCTCAGGTCCCATTGAGGTGAACTGGAGTTGGGTCATAACCCAGAGGAGGGACAGTGAGAGAAAGTGTCCTCAGTTCAAGAGGATTTCATGTCCACCTGGGCAGAAATTTTCAATTTCCAAGTAGCCATTGTACAAACAAAAGTTCAAACTATAAGGTCAGGACTGTAAATTACTGTAAAAATTGATCTCTGCTTTCTCTGTAATTGTTCCTCCACATCAGAGTTAACATACTAGCAGAGCAGCATGAGGAAGCTGCTATCTATATAGCATCTTTTTTCAGGCTAGTAGACATCAGTTCTCACAGTTAACCATCAAGTACCTTTTGGCAACTCTAGATTCACTTGGGATTCCTTATTAAGCCTCACTTTAAATGCAAAGCTTCCCTGATTCTGCAAGCCTGGGGCTGTCCTTACATAAATGAGTCAACTGAGTTTCAAGATACAAAGCGGGAGCTGACACAGTAGCTCTGGTTTTCTTTCTATTCTCTACTTGTGAGCATTAACCAAAATGTAGCAACAAAAAGCTGTTGCTACTCGCTCCTCTAAAGGGGCTGTGAAAATATAATTACATCATTTGTTTTCTACTACGGTCCTCAAAAATAGAACCTCTGCTACTTTCTTTGAATAGCCTCAAGCTTGACCTCCCATTTTAGAACTGATCTCCCTTGGTCAGGTCAAGGAAAAGATATTTAATCTCTCCATCCATGTGGATATGCGTGATAGAGGAACTGATAACTCATGAGGTAAAATTATTGCTGTCCATAGAAAGATGAGGACAAATTTGTCTAGACTTTTTATGATGGAATCTGTAGGATATTTGCTTGAAAAATAATTTTTCTTTTGAGCCCCTGGTGGTCATTTGTGGGTTTGGGAAATGGCATGAAGTAAAAGAATGATTAAATATTTTTCCAAATAAATTAATCAAAAGGTGGAAAATAAATTGCAGGTTTAAAAACTTCATAAGAGTGATAGTTATTTCACAGTATATATAAACAAACAGGTTACATGGCTACTGAATAACAGGGGTTTGTGGTGGCTACAGAACCTGCTTCAGCAGCAGCTCCAGTGGGTTCTGTGGGCCTCGATTCAGCAACGTGTTAAACTCAAATCCAACGCTTTTTCTGTTATCTGTGCTGAAGTTGCTACAGCATCTGTGTTCTGTTTTGTTTACTGTTTTTTCTCAAACTTAATTCAATTAAAATAATCTTGCTCATTTTCAACAGGACTTTAAACAGCTTGTGTCAATATTAATTTTCCTTTATAAAGTCCAATTCACAATTTGATTTTTTTGCTAAAATATTTAGCAAGCTTTCATCCGAACCCATTGCCTTCTCCTTTGTTAGCAATCACTTCTCTGGTGCAAGGTATTGAAAGTCGGGTGATTTCCTTTCATCCAGCTTCCATCCTTTTTTTGTGGAAAGTAGCTGTATGCCTATGAAAAAAAGAGCAGCATGCCTGCCCATTCCCCCCCAGCCACCTCAGCGCTGGAATAGGGTTTAATGTTTAAGTATGCTGGACTTTGGTGCTCACCGTGCACAGTTTATGGGCTCTGTACTCTAATCTCTGCCCTCTATGTGTGTGTGTAAGGTCAAAGCAGTCAGGCTGACCGTTACTACGGATTATTTTTATCACATGTCACAATGAAAAGGAAAAGGGAACCTGGTGAAAAACAGTGATATAGGTCATGGCTCACTGAAGTATCAAAACAATTCCTATTGGGAACCACCGTAGAAAATGGTGAGAATATTGTCTTTGAAATTCCTGAGTTGTTATAGCTGTTATACCAGAACAGTTCTAAGCAATAGAAATAAGTATGATTTTGTTGGTTTGTTTGTAACACTATTCATCAATAGACAACTGACTTATTTGGGAGAGGCGAGTGATTTATCATATCTTGAATCAGCAGTATTTCAAGCATATTTTTTTAATTTACATATCCATCTCTAACATAATACATCTGAAAATCATCAAGACTGTGAATGGTATGGAAAATAGACCTTAATGAGATGTGTTAGAGCTGTTATCACATAGATTGTTTACAAAATGAGCACATTCAGCATACATACAATTACACACCATATTGTTCTGTAGTGTCTCTGCGTGATAGTGTTTTGATTGTGAAAAAAAGTTCCAGGAATGGTATCCTGTTTCTTTTTTAAATCTGTCAAGTGGATGTTTGGTGTATTTTGAGAGAAGGTAGGAGAGCTCAAAGAAAAAAAGTCTTAATAGTGAGATTTTTTTGAAGTTAGTTTAGCTGTATTAAACAAAAAGGCCTAAACATGTACAAACTTCTACACAACTTAAACAGAACACATTTCATGCTAAAAGCTCTTCGCTATTTTAATAAACTCTGCTCTCTTTAATAAATGTAATACAGTGAGAGAGAAATTATTCTGCAGATCATTAGATGAGTTTTTTATTTAATGATTTTTATTAGAGAGCATCAGGGATAGGCTGGGATGTGCAAGAACTGAGTTTAATTTCTGGCTTTTTGACAGTCTTGAATAATAATGGGAAAGATAATTAGAACAAGAGCCTAAAGTCAATGAAAATATTGCCAGTGATTATAATGGGATCAGAATTCAGTCTGTTTCCCTTTCACAAAATGAAGATATAATAGTGCTTACCAGTCTCACATGGGAGTCCTAAGAATGAAAACATTACAGTAAAAATAATGTAGGTCAAGTTATTACTAAGGAAATATGTAATAGGTACCTTGTTATGGCTGAGAGATTCAACAATCAGATCGTGTTACCAAAATCTTTTTTCGTGAATGACATGGTGGAAATCTCTGGGTTTTTCCTCAAAATATATTTTAAAAATTATAGAAAATAAGTGCTTATTCAGCGTCAAAACACAGTAACAAAATAAACTCACTGACTACTGCAAAATCACAATGTGAATGCAGTATAGGCCCTTGCATTTAAATTTTGGTCATAAAAGGCAAGGAAAATGATTTTTTTTTCTTCCTTCAGATCTGATATTCCTTTAGAATTTTCAAGTAATAGAAAATATTTGTCTCTCTTTCCATACACACTACTTAAAATTCCTGTATGTAAGAAACCAAGAAAATGTTAGCCCTCTACAATGGTTTCTTGATTAAAGCTCCAAAGACAAAAACTGAGATCATGATCCGGATTAAATAGTATCCTTCTGTCCTTCTTCAAATTAATGTGAAAGGAGAAAGAAAACATTAACATTGTTAATTTGGAGAAATGAGATATGAACATGAATGCTTTTACCACAACTGCCTTTTGTTGAGAGGGAAAAAATGACAACATCTGGGCCTAAATGTTTTAAATTATAGTGGATTGGAGTACACAGTCAAACTGAATTCAATAAAATGGAAAACAGGTTTCAAGAAAGCATAAATGAGTGAAAGGGAGCAATCTCAACCTGAAAAGCATAGAACATGACAAGGCAATCATTCATAAACCAATTTTTTTTTTTAAAGTAATGTACATGCATTCTGTGAAGAAATTTTAATATTGGTATACTATTAAGAATGTTTAGGTACATTTTACACAGCCTGAATAAGGTTTCTTTTTAAGCTACCATGGTGTTCCCTTACCTTTTTGGTATGAAGTAAATACCTACATTAATTCCTAATTCGAGAGGAAGCAACTGTTTTTATTTCTGTAACTCCTTTTTAAAAGCCTATGTATATATTGCCTGCAGGAAACAAGTATGGAGAGTATGGATAAACTAGAATTCCACCACAGCAATTTGTTAATATGCCTACAGAAATAAAACTTTAAAAAAAGCCAACCAAATTTTCCTCTCCCAATTCATATCTGCTTAAGGGGATAGATTTTATGACTTGTTTGGTTTCATCTTGGTTTTCCTTTCAAATGCAAATTCAGTGAATTTCTCATAAGACTGCAGTAAGATTTTTTAAAATATTTAAGTAAAATTAAGGAATGGCAAATGAAATAAGAGCTGTCATCCAGACTTTAAGGTTTTTGCCAATATTTGACAAAGTTCAAGTACGTGTTATCTAAGTTCTTCAGTATTTTCTAATTCTGTAGATGAAAAATGTAATTACAGACATTATTTCTGGCTTCCTCAGAATGAAACAGGTAGTTTTACAGGGATGGCTGTATTTTCTGCAGTTTACAAATCTTGTAAAATACTGTATGCTACTGGACTAATGAGACCATACTAAGCCTCTCTGACTTCAATGGGAAGCCACCTGGAAGTAAGGGTCCCTCCTAGAAAGCAGCTTGAAAGGTCAATTGGGAAGAGATACAGAATAATAAATTGATCTTGCTCATAACATCTCTGAGAGACCTGGTTAAATTACCAAGTAGCATATTTAAAATAGAAGGAAGTTCTTTTCTTCCTTCTATTACTTAAATTCTGTAGATTATTGTTGGAGGATGTTGTTGACACTGAACATATAGATGGACTCAGAAAGGGATTAGAGAAAAAAAGCCTTATGGAAGGTAGAGCCTTAAGATACAGCTCGAATTTCTGGTTGCCAAAAAATGCAGAGTACTTTAAGATCACACCACATTTGGCTTGTATGAACACTATGCAAGATCACATGTAGTTTCCACAGTCTAAAAGCTGGGCAGCACATTTTGGTCCCCTTTTAGGGGAGTACATCTTTCCAGCAAATGTCTAATTTTTCTTCCAAAGAGAAAATAGATCATTCAGGGGAAGAGGAAGTGTACTTCACCATCCTTTCTCTGTTAGGCAGGCAGGTTAACTTGTCTGGCCTGAATCTCTTTGACAGCTTTTTTTTTTTTTTTTTTCCCTCCCAGAGAACAAAAGATCCGCAAGCTAATAAAACATCTTAATAAAATGAGCTTCTTAGAGATGGTGCAGTCTTTCCTTTCACCCACAGGTACAGATAAGTATTTGAAACAAGAAAAAAACTTTTCTGAAAACTTATTCTCAGGGAAGATTGAACCTTCCTTTGTGAATCTTGCATTCTTTTCATCACCTCTGCTCCACTATTTGGTCCCTGTTTATATAGCTCTTTTTTTTTTTTTCCCCCCAAGTCTCAAATACAATTCCTGTTAAGTTACCCACTCAAAATTCCTTCTTGCTTGAACTAGTTCATTTTTTACTATTACATTTATTTCTATTTCAGGGATGGATAAACCTTGCCACTGCGGCAAGGCTGGGTTATTCCCCATTTAGTAGCTTCCCCTTTGTTATTTCATTAAGAACTGATGTTATGGTCCCTTCTCTCTTCTACTTCATTTCTTTCTGATTTTATCTTTATGAAGCTATGCCAGATAGCATCACACAAATCCACTAAGGTGAGCATGGTATTTATAGATATTGATACAAATACTTGTTTAACTGCCTGCATCAGCTTAATAAAATAATCTGAATTTTGGCATATTTCACTTATGTTTGCAATAAACAATTGAAAGGAGTGCTGTGGAGTCAAATTTGCAAAATTTAAGAATGCAATGAAAGAATGCGCAACAAAGTCTCCCATAATGCAAATGGCAAAGCAAGCACATGCTTTTTTAACGTACTGTTTAACAAGCTTCAGATCCAGCATAAATCATTAAAATAGAGCTTTAACTCACAGAAATTGTTTAATCCATCAATAAAATACTGAATTAGTTTATTTGCCTCTAACCTGTGTGTTTTGTTTTGTTTTTTAAATTGAACTAATCAGTTATCCTCTGTATTCATCAGTTTCCCCGTCTATAAAGTGGAGCTAATGCTTTCTTCTTAAAAATCCTGAGACTTAATATATTAAAGCAATTTCAGATCCTCAGGCTGAAAGCACTCTAGCAGTGCTATGCATTTTTATTATTAGAATATTTATAATCAACCCCTTTATCCTGGGTGACAAAATGCTCTTCTCTTAATGGAGATTTCCTCTTTTGATAAAACAGTTTAGGAAAATAGCAGTCAGCATAGCAGTCAAAATCCTCAAAGAATTACCATTGCATGTGTTTCTGCCACGAGGTGGTGATTAGATAGCTGTGTGCATCATTTCACATAAACTGGGAATACTGTTTGGTGAACGTTGTGTGATGATAGTGAGCTAAATGTTAAATTCTTGACAATCTGCATATATAAAACAAATGTTTTCATAATATGAAAAATAAAACCATTCTTTTCTCGCAAGATTGCATAATTCCAAGATCATCACCCATCTGTGTATATCCTTTTTTTTTCTTTTCGCTTACTTTAATAGCTTTATTTTGCAACTTAATGTTTTTCCACTAGCAGGTGAAAGCATTCATAAATCTGTCACAAACAGTTGCCAATGAATATTCATATCTGAACTGTCTGATTGCAGTACTTTGACATTTTTATTTGATTCTAGCAGGAGAGCAAACTTAGACATGCCTCTTATTTCCTAATGTATTCTAATTGATACCTCAGCATTGTAGTGCTGAGTAAGTTAATGTAATTAATGACATCAAACTACTAATTTGGAATATAAGCATACATGAAACAGACAGTTTAAAAATAAAATAAAATGCCTGACTACATGATAAATGGGACCTACAAACTTTTACTCTCATATTTCTAAATTTTGCAAATAACTAGGGTCTTTTAAAGCCAAAAGCTCCTACTATTCAGTCACAATACTTACTCAGTACTTGACTGTTTATCTGTAACATAGAAGCAGGAAGAAGAGAGGCAGTCAAATATTTCTATGCAGTTTGTCTCAATTGTCATTCCAGTATTTTTTTATTCTCTACTGGCTTTGTTATTTAGTCATCAGAAGAAAAATGAGGGTTTGTAGTGGCTCCTTATAGACTGCTATTTTGGCTGCTGTGTTTAGCATTTTGTCCTTAAAATTTATTCTGCCACTGACCTAGTACGTTGGGTTTACTTTCTACATCTAATGTTATTATTTCTATGACCTCAGCCATGTATTGCAAGAAAAGTGTGTGCAATATTTTTTTTTCCTTTTTTTACCCCCACTCTGGTAACAATCTTTATCTATGCTTACTTAGAAGGAAGCAAGAATCTTAATTTTTCAGCCATTTCTCTCTGTTTAGTTTAAACATTAATACCATTTCCACTTTCTTTCCTGATCAAACTTTAGGCTAGAGGTCAAGGGAGAATCTTAGGGAAGTTGCATACATAAATCCCATAGAAATCAATGATATTTGAACACCTACCTTCTCATAGGTGTCTTTGGAAATCTAAGCTTCCATTCTCTTATTTAGGAAGAAAAACAAAGTTACTGTGAAGGTAGGCAAGAAAAATATTCTAGTGCTGTTTTTCTTCAAGCAGTTATGTAAAATAGCCATAAAAATGTGCACTGCCATTAATCTATGGAGAGATAAGATCAAAGTGAATGGTTCGACACACATGAGTGAAAGACAAAGTTTGTACGCAATTGTGTTTGAGTGTCGTTTAAGTTTCTCACAGAGAAGACATTGTGTAGCCTGGGCCATAAGATTTCCATCATTGATGAAAATGAAGGGTACAAATCAGTCTTTTAATAGTAACAGTACCTTCCACAGTAGAAATGGCTGGTGGTCTAGTGAGATCTTCAGTTGTGAGTTATTATTGCAAAACCATGAAATACTTTTGACTCTGAAGCTGATGCAATCCAAGTAACAAGTCTGTCGTTCAAGGAAGTCTTCCAACTGTGTCGCAGGGTCTGCTAGCCCTAGTGAAAGAGGTGTAACATGACTTACACCTTAAATATTCAAGTGTCACTGGACAAATCTCAGCATTTATCCGTCACAGGCAATTTAAGATTATGAACCATCTATTGGCTTTAACACAATGTGAGTAAGATAAAACTACACTTATCTTAGCTTTAAATAAGCTTGAAATTAAAAAAAAAAAAGTTTTTCTTCTGGATCATTGGCAGTTCCTCATCAACTTGAAGAACCTGGAAGCTGGTGAATGAAACTAATGTTATTCATTAGCTGTTTGGAAGGCTAAGTTGGTTTTAAAAACAGGATTACAGCTACTGGGTCACTTAGGCATCGCTGAAAATTAGATCGAAAATTAGATCTGTAAAATCAAAACTACATTCAGGAAACAAGAAAATGGGATTTGAAAGCTTCCAGTGCCAGAAAGAGGCAAATCGATCCAGCTGATGTTGCATTAATGCTTAATAGCAGTTTTGCATAACTTGACTGTGAACACACGTATGTGTATGTGTATGCATTATATTTTAGGTTTTAATCATCAAGAAAAACAATGTGTTTTCTAGAAACAGGTTTATGAATGAATGCAAAATATGCAGTTCTGCTTATGCAAAACAGAGGGAAATATTTAGCTTACACAGAACTGGAAACACAGGTTTAGTGGAAACTAACTGACACCAGCATCTGATTTGATGAACCTTTTTTGATCAGTCAGATATCCAGTGCTGCTAGTTATATACTAATGCCCAGAATCATATGAAAAGTCAAGATGTTTAGGAATAGCTTATTTGAATGACATAGATTTCAAGGTTCTAAGGTAGCTTTACAAATAAATATAATTTGATCCCAACCATGCACTATATGCTGGTGACAGTTATTCTCTGCAGAAGGATTTGTCAGAGGTATGTGAATAGGTGGCAGTGGAAGATGATATTTTAGGAGGGATATGATTGTTTATTTCCATACAGCTTTGGAAAGCAATTGGAGGTGTGTGCTATCTTAGTGAAATAAAACTGCTTTTTATTTATTTTTTTTTTATATTGGGTTTTTAACATCAGCACAATGGAATTTTATTTTTAAATAGTCATGAACAAAAGGAGTGCCAATTTTGCTCAGAAAAAGGTTTGAGTCAAGGTGTGTAGGCAATTAAATCTGTTTTTCCAAGTAGCCTGTGAAAATCTCAGATCTGGTTCTTCATGTCCTTGTTCTCTCTAGTAGTCCCAGTTAGAAGTTATCTCCTGAGACTTGTGGAATACCTCCTCATTTATTAGTATTTTCTGTAGAATTAAAGCATATTTCGTTGACTCTCACATTAACCTTGTGAAAGCAGAACTGTACTGATTATTTGATGAGTCATTAATTTTTCAGGAGCAATGGACCAAATTAAGGCTTTCTATAGCACAATGTAAAAGTTGATTTGAGGCTATTTTGTCCTTTTAAAATACAGTTCTTAGCATGAAAATACTACTTTTGATGTTATTCAATTTCCTGCACCATACTCATTGGTCGTTTATTTGTACTCAGGTCTAAAGGAAAGGCAGGGAATAGTGAGAGAGCAGGAGTTAAGTGCATTGCTGCAAGTCTTGGAGAAGTGTACTGACTTGTAACAACCACACAAGTTGTCCTACTGTAGAGTAGGGGTAGACTGTATATTTAAAGAGGCATAGGCTAAGAAAGACAGTGCTAACTACATTTAGTTAAGCATGATTTCTTAGAACTATTCAAATCATGCATAGAGCAAAAAAAGGTTTTCAGGAGACCAGGGAAAACCACTGTAATTTCCAGTTCAAACTTGTACAGAGTGCCAAATTCCAGTGAATTCCAAATGCAGCTCTTTGTCCTGTATCAAATTCTTATATGAAACGTTGGGATGCCACTCTTGATTGGATAATTACTAGTCTTACATTAACTCAATTTTTCTGTAACATAATAATAAGAACATGGCAAACACAAAGTATGATGAGGGAATATTTGTATAAATAAGTTTCTAGGGTTTTTCTTTTGTGTAGCTATTTGGAATTCTGCCATTTCATTCAAGAAAATGTTTGTGAATCTTAAAAGCTTATTGAATAATTATCCATCTAGAGCAGCAAAACCCTAGGAAATTTGAGATGAGACAGAAATGAAATTAGAGGAGAGATATCAAGGTCATAAAAATACTTAATTCATAAGGAATACATGCACAGAAGCCAGAACTTGTTTACTAACCAAACCAAGGTATAGATGAACATATAATTCTATTCTGATGAAAAATTTAAACAGATCTACTCCTTAAAAAAAAAAAACAACAAAAACAAACAAACAAAAAAAACCCCAAACCCCAAAAACCCCAGAACACAAAAAAAACAAAAAGCCAAACATTTTGAGTGAAACCCAAGGTAGTTTTATGCACAATGCAAGGCTAGATCTAATCTCAGGGTAGTTTCTTAGCCAAATGTATGGATCTTGAACCTTACCAATGCTAGTAAAGAATGTATTTTTTCAGTAACAGCACTTGAATCAACACTACGAATGTACTATAATTTCAGTTTTGTTACTTTTTTCTCTTCTATGTCGTCTGCAAAATACACAGTAACTTTGGATCAAATCTGTTCTGTTAGGCTTCACCAAGCAAATTGCACTGTAATAACATCTATTTGATCTTTCAGTACCTAAAAATTGCCTAGAGGCTATGTTTCACTTCATTTCATTGGATCAAAGAGAGGGAAGTCTAAGGTTTTCAAAGCACATCCAGACTCCAAATAGTGAAAAGTGTTCTTTTGATTTCAACCATCCAGAACAAGTAGCACAGATTTAGTATGAACCCCATTAGTCACCACACTCTCTTCCATTTAATAGTGAATGATTTTTTTCCAAAGTAGCACGGTTATAAATTTGTCACGGATAGTTCACTATTACACTCAGTAGATGTTTAACAAGGTTCATATAAATACAGGTTCAAACAGATTTGATTTTAATTACATCCTAGTTTTATGCACAAATTTTTCCTAGTGAACAAATGGACTTCAGTGAGTGGACGATGTATTCGTGACGTGCTCTCTTCCTGGTGCTGTTAATTTGAGACACTCATTTGTGGTTTTCAATCCAGTAAAAGTCCAACTTGAATATTATCATGGAACACTGTTTTGCAATAGCAGTGAAAGTAGTAGTAATTACCTTCTTTCCTCTAGTGTCTATGCATATCTTTAGAAATCATGCTTGGGAGAGCTCTAACAACTGTGGCAACTCTAGGAACAGTCATATTTTAATCTGAATCTGAAAGAAAAGAGGCCTTTTTAACCCTATATCACTTTTTTTGAATGAGAAGCCTTAAGATGCCTAAAAGAAGAGTGTAAGAAAACAGAATGTAGAAAATGGGCTTTCCTCTGTTTTGCTCCAACCTTCTAAGAAGTTTTTAAATTTAATAGGTGACTTTTCAGTGGTAAGCAGCTACGGTGATTTTGAAACTATAACAATATTTCAAGCTGTAACTATTTACTGAAAAGTTCAGCCAACAATATTGGTTTTAGATTCTAGAATAAAATGAATGTTCAGATACCTTCCTTCATGAGTCATTTAAAGAACTGGACAAATCATGAGAAATTAAACTCCAGGAAACAACTTTGCTTTGTCAGAAGGATGACCTGGATGATCTAATATATCTCTAATTCTGGCACAATTATGTCTACTGCTCTTCATCTCTGAGTACATTTGGTTGACCTTTTACAGTTACTGTATCATGCATTACTAATTGGCTGCTTAAACTGCATATCTAAAACTGACCAATAGGTTTTAGGAAAATAAATATCCAATAGATTTTTATCAGAGAGATCAAGAATATACTAATACAATGTTGTAATCATCAATATGCTTTTATTCAAATCAATTTGAAATAACTGCTGATTTTTTTTTTTTTTTGCTTTGAATGTTTCCAAAGTACATCTTTGAGACAGTTATTTTGAGGTGTATGCTACATTTCCTTTATAGGTTTAACCTGTTTCTATTCAACAGGTATTTGGGGTACACATGCAGTATAACCCTTACAACAGTATACTTTGGAAAATGAGTCATGTATAAGAAAAGTAACAGAATTTTGCATATGTAATTAGATTGAATTAAATAGCTGCCAGAAGAGGATAATTTCCAGAAACTGAGTAGTAGCACCTGCACATCTGAACAACTACTCTTCATCCCACGAATTTCTCAAGAGTCTGATCTAGTTCAGTCATTTAGCAAATGAGTTAATCACTCAGCCATTCCTACTGGTTTTACAACAGAGGATGACTTAAATGACCTCAACTATGTAGCTAGAGCAACACCTCATTAACAATTTGTTTCTTTGCGAACTGTGTTTCCTTTGCTTCCTTTTAATCCATCACTCCAACACACTCAGTTCTCTAGGAATTAACAACTGCTGCTGAACAATCATAAACAAATACATTTGAATAAAACTATTTATTTAAAAAAAAAAATAATCTGTGCTTCACTATCTCACACTTCGTTTTAGCTGACTTTCCCTGAAATGCAGCTACAGTAAGTACCATGTAATGTGTAGACACAAGGTAGTCTGTAATCCAGGCACGGAATTCAGATAAAATCTGCCCCTGTGTTTTTTTTAGTTTCATGTATGCTCAGCTCTATTCCTCTTGAGCCAGTACATATCCATTTACATACTTGAACCCTGTGTTATGTATTTGCTGGACATTTATATATGATAAAATGTCCCCATAAGATATGTAAGCAGATGTTAAAGCTCTAGGCCAAATGTTCAGGTTTAAATGCTCCATGGATGCCCTCATCTGAGCTTCAGAACATATTTTTTTTCCTAGATGCTCATAATGACTTACTTTGAGGTCTTAAAAGTCTGGGAGGTAATGAGTTGAGCTTCAGTATTTATTCTTTGCAGACTGCCTGGCTTAACCTAGGGGATTTTTTCTTGGCATAATAGACTAAGTAATTTGCTTCTGCCCCCTACCCCACCCAAAATATGAACATTGAAATAATTTTTTTTCCTGACAATATCTGAGACACCTTTCTTGACCTCTGTTTTCCAATAGTTTCATCAGCTGGATATGTGTTACGGCATCCTGACTTTCCTAAAGTAACCATATACAAAAAGCTTTAAAGGTTAAAAGAACCACCCAAACCAACCAACCAAAAAAAAGATAATATTGGATTTCAAGAAAATTAGTATGAAAGGTAATATCTCTATCACACTTCAGTTTCATGTTAAATGAAAGCAGATGTACTCTCGTAGTCCAATCTAAAGATCAGTAAGGTCAGCAGGGTCTTTGGTAGTTTCTGTGAGCTTTTGTTCATAGTCTCTCAATTAGACTCTCTCTAATGGGCTAAGTCTAGGGACCTGGAAAATATTTTGGACCAGAGAATTAGCAAATATATTTTATACCACAAATTATAAACAAATTATGAAATCATTTAACTATCCAACCCTGCAGTTCTGCAGCAATTTAAGCAAGTCCTCTCACCTTCACTATGGGACTCAGCCAGCAACCACTAAGTCTGTGCAGGTCTGCTGCTCCTCCCAGTCTCAGATCCCAGTATCTCATTCAAACATTCTGACCTACACAGTAGTGTAGTAAATAAATTATCTCATATCCCAAAAGTTTATATTGTAATTAGAGTTAAGGTATGTGACGGGTGAGGTGTTCCACAAGCTAACGTGATACATTATTTTATCAAACTACACACTTTTTTATAACCATTATGCATTTGATAACCTGAAATGATTAAGTTTTCAGTTTCAGCTGTTTTCCTTAACTAATTAGCCAAGCCACTGACAAGTCAGCAGCTTTTACATCTTTATGGTACTTTCTTTGACTACTTTATTTTGATCTCCTGGGCAAATGTTCTTGTGTTCTGGAGAAACAGTGTGTGTTTATATGGGCTTCTTTATGTATTCAACTTTAAGCTTGCTACCTATTGTCTCCTTCTCTTTTCAAGGCTGTCACCCCTTTAGTCTCATTGAAGTTTCCATTAGGTTTGTTTAAGAGATTATAATTTTGGATTGTTAGGTCAATGCAGGTAAGAATAGCAAACAAATCTTAGAAAACAGCAATAGGGGGATGCATGTCCAGAGGACTGGACATGAACATGGTCCTGGGAAATAGGGGTAACCGGAGACAGGATTAGAAAAGAGAAATAGTATAGTCAAAGTTTCAGATATTTCCAGCACTGAAAATCTGAAAGAGGAGTAGATGCTATGAAGTGTGAGCCCATGACAGAGATTTATTTTAACACATTGCAATGCATAATTTATAGAAGAAATCTTGATAAAAGATTCACACGTTTACTAAGATGAGTTTGATCTTAGTATTACTTCACAGAATACGTTTAGTTTTGATTTTATTGAATTCCATTCAGTATATGAGGATTATATTGTTGTTATAATTATCTATATGGATTGATCATACACAGTTTTCAATAAACATTTGGTTCTTAACTTTGTTTACTTAATTGTGTTTAGTAAGGTATATTACTTGGAACTGCTTTTGTTATCCCAGTTGTGATAATCTCTTCCAGTGAAAATGTCTGTGAGTAGTGACATAAGATATCTGACAGTCATTTTTCATCTTAACATGTGAAAGCAAAGCTCAACTGCATTGTTTTCCACAAAACTGATTAGCAATAAAGTCTAAAAGATATATGTGTATTTCAACAGGAGTGCTAAATACTCCTCTGAAACACAATGAGACACTCAGGACTGATACATATAACATTAAAACAAAAATCTCTCAACAATATTTTCTTTTCATTTGACAAATAATCTGCACAAAAAGAAAATGCAAGTTGATTTTACAGATGTTTGGTATATAAAGAATATAATTTGACAATAGCTTGGAGTTTGGAAACAGAGAGAAAAGAGTTTTGAAACATTTCATCTTAAGAGATTAGTGTGACAAAAGGCAACCCAGGTATAATGACTGTACAAACCTCAGCCTGGACAGAAGAGATATGTTCTTATTACAAAGCTGGACATGAAATTTAACTTCTTGGTGAGGGATGATGGGTACATGAAAGGTAAATTGCAATATTACAATATGCAGTTTTGTTGCATTTAAGATTTATGCATTAGCTTTCAAAATTATCACCATGACTTAAAAAAATCTGTTTAAAAATGATCTTAATTTTAAATCTAAGAAGATCTAACTGAATATTATCACAAGCTAGAACTGTATATAAATGAGGATAAGCATGACGAAAAGATAAGTGCACAACCCAGCCATATATTACATGTTTTAAAGTTAATTGCTTAATAACTGAGTTTCAGTCTTTCATTCAAGATTGCAGTAATAGTTTTAAGTTTTATCATAGGCATTGCATCCCTATCAGCATCCCACAAAGCAAAAGAAGCTTCATAATTTTTTTCAGCAGATTGCAGGTGCAGATTAACAGGTTACTTCCAAAATTAGCACCCAAGTTGTTTCATGAGTGTATAAATGACCAACCTTTCTACTCCAAGAACTCATGTAAATAATATAGAGTAACCTCATGTCATAAATCTAACCATTCATTTTATGGTCCCAATCTGGTTTTGCTTCCAGTATTCAGCATACATACTATTGTCGGCTACAAAAATTTAATGACATTCAAAATTCTGAATTGTGAAAAGGTACAAAAAAATATAGATTTATTTAAAAAATATATTAACTTTGTCTTTCCTCATTTCCTCTATTTTCTTTTCTTTCTTGACCATTTACCAAAGGGTACAATCTCCATACCTTACAGTAATTACAACAGATAAGGGGGTCTGGGATCTTTGCCGCTTCAGGAGTGTGTTCCTTTTAATGTTAAAGCGAGAAGCACCAATGTGCACTGTACGTCCCCATGCCATATTATATTAATATTACCATACCATTGCCATTCTTCAGTAGAATAGGCCTGCTAAGCTGTAGAAGCATCCCAAACATCCAGAAAATGCTTGCAGGAGTGCAGTATTAGACAAAGATTTCTTGCAGTCCACATTAAGCATTACAAAGGCTAATTAATATCCATTGGTGATGGGTCACTTAATAAATGTTAAACTTCTGCTAAGACTAAGTTTGTATCTCTCAGTACGATGAAAAACACTTTATAAATATTTCACTTTTCTTAAAGACTTGTACCAAGCTACAAAATGTTTAGTTTTGAACCAAAAGAATGCAGTTGGCCTTCAAGAAATAGTTAAATATTTTTACTTTAATAAACCTTTCTGTAGTTTTCAAATTTGAAAGAGAAAATGTATGATAAAGTTTACTTTATAATTTGGATGCATTCTTTAGAGACCTATGGTATTGGCTTATTGAGAAATATATAGGTTATCCAAACAGATATTCATACTCTAAAGTTATTTTCCTTGCCAACACCAGTTTCTAGGGCTCTATAAACTTAAATTTTTAAAGCTCAAACTCCAGATACTGTTATTAGGAATAAGTAGTCTATTCTTTCAAGTTTAAGATGTCTGGTTTATAATCTCTTTACAGATTGTGCATTCTTGGCAAAAATAGATTACAATGATTGATATTACATTGTTAAGTTTACAGTAACATTAAGATCACTTTCCAAATTTGTTATTTTTGTTTGTTTATTGAAGTTGTACTGGACGTATGACAGCAAAACAAAGCCATGTTAAAACACTAAGACAGGTGTCTGTATATCCTTTGTACAGAGTAAGAGAGATTTGGTTTACTGTGTATGGTACATTAGTGAAAAATACTTAGGGTAGAGACAGAGTAAAATGGCATGTGAAGTACTGTTAGGCAGAGATAGTCTTTGCCTAATACCCACTGTTTAATTAAGTTGTGGCTAGTCATGTGTAGCTCTCAAAATATATTTTCTCCCTGTTTGTGGACTGCTATGTTGCCTCTTGTGTAAAAGCTTACCTAGTGTGCTTGCGTCCTATTTGACTGATTGCGCAGGCAGGAGGGTTGTAAGGGAGAGGTAGATTCCTCCTAGGTTTTTACTGCCATTCACAGGGCAGAGGCTCTGCTCTGTTTCCATTCGTTTCATTGAGATCTTTATGGTTCAGACTGGGTGAGAGGTCCTGAGGAAAGTGATCTGAGATGTAGGTACAATGTAATTAATACTGGTGGCAATGACAGTGAAAATTCTTGAAAAAGCAGTCATCTTTAAATCTCTCAGGTCCCATAAATTACTCCACCAGCATTCATGTAATTCTTAAACTGTATACTATGTGAAGCAATATTCCACTGGTAACATGAAAACAAATAGACAGAAAGATCTTGAGGAGTGTGAGCAATTCCCAAACAAACTTCTTAAATGAGCAACTTCTTAGAGGTTTTCTTTGAGAAAGCATCCAGATGCCTCTTACATTTTTAATGTTTCTGTGTTATATTTATCCCCAAATTAAAAGAAAATCTTAGCATTACAGTACTACCTTGGGCTGAGGACTAATACCCCATTCAAATCTTGCTCTGTGTCTGTGTTCTGGACAAACCAGTTAGTCTCCATTTGTCACTGTAACTCAATTTTTCACCAGGTTAAGATTGTAAGAGGCTTGGAAGTAAAGAACTTAGGTACTAAAGTTTTCAGGAAAATAAACGTATAAAAGCATTTCCTGGAAAACTTCACAGTTCCACCACTGCATGGAGCGATTTGTACCACATAGCCCCTTTGTGTTTTTAAACAAAGCCAAATGGCAAAGCTCAAATGAGACTGAAAAAATCTCTGCTATGGACTGTAATCATTCATCATCCCTCAGGGATATAGGAGAACAAATCCCACCGCCACAAATAGCACCACATCATTTTCTACCCTTCAATCCCTTCGGCAAGGTGGGGGGCATGTGAAAGCGCTTACACAGGCCACTGGCCTCGAGTAACTTGCCCCAACCTCATGACCCTAATACAAGTCAGATTTTTTGATTCAGGACATCATTATTCCTACCTTCTGTGTCATATTATTTATATAGTTTTATTAGGTAGGTATATATATGTAGTGTTTTACTTTCTCAGTCATGTCTACATTTCAGCAAAGATTACATTTACCTGTATAAAACCTAAAAGCTTATAGACCAGTTAACAAACAAATTGCATTTTTTTTACAAAACTATTGATTCTCTCTCTGCTAAACACCTATTAGGAGGTCTTGAAACTCTTCTAATTTTACCTTGATTTAGACTGTACATCATTGTAAATAAGAATTATATTGTTTACTAATAAGCACTGTGAAGAAATTTGTGGAGAAAAATTATCATGTCAAGAGGACATTTAGGGAAGAATACAGACAGGCCTTAGCCACCATTTCTGCTACACATCTTGCATGTCTCTGGGTGAATTCATATGTCCTTTTTCTCTTTGTTTTTTCCTGGTTTCAGCTGGGATAGAGTTAACTGTCTTCCTAGTAGCTGGTACAGTGCTATGTTTTGAGTTCAGTATGTGAAGAATGTTGATAACACACTGATGTTTTCAGTTGTTGCTAAGTAGTGTTTAGTCAAAGATTTTTAAAGTCAAAGATTTTTCAGCTTCTGATGCCCAGCCAGCGAGAAGGCTGGAGGGGCACAAGAAGTTGGCACAGGACACAGCCAGGGCACCTGACCCGAACTGGCCAATGGGGTATTCCATAGCATGTGACGTCCCATCTAGTATAGGAACTGGGGAGAGTGGGGCTGGGGGAATCACTGCTTGTGGACTAACTGGGCGTCGATAGGCGAGTGGTGAGCAATTGCATTATGCCTCACTTGCATATTCCAATCCTTTTATTATTACTATTGTTATTTTATTAGTTTTACTATTATCATTATTAGTTTCTTCTTTTCTGTTCTATTAAACCATTCTTATCTCAACCCACCAGTTTTACTTTTTTTTGTCAAATTCTCTCCCCCATCCCACTGGGTGGGGGGGAGTGAGTGAGCGGCTGTGTGGTGCTTAGTTGCTGGCTGGGGTTAAACCACGACAGTTTACAACTTAGTTTTACATGGAAAATGCTTACAATAGGGGACATCTATATATAAATTATGCTGCTTATATTTTGGCTTTCTGTAAACACAAAAATTACTCCTGGAATTAGTAATTCCACTCCAGAATACACAATACAGATACATTGCACGCAAGAATGTTGCTTATTAAATTAACACTAAAGGCAATTATCTCTCGTATTTCTCTGAAGATTTTGGAACAAAATGTAATAATAGCTTATCTTCTCTGTTAAATTCAGTGTGGCCCATTTATCTGACAATGTAAAGACCAAAAATGAGCAAGTTATGTGGAAAAAATTACTTGCCCTTCTTCTCAGAAAGACCTTTCTGCAACCTCCAGATTGCATTTGAACATGTCATCATGCTAGAAAGTGTTAGCTAGAATGTCCTGGAAATTTAGTGCAAGAAAGCTGGAATAGGTTTACTGTCATCTAACAGGACTAAATTGAAAGCTGGAAACAAGTCTCCTCCCTTCTTTCCAGTGTTTTAGAATATGTTTCTAATTGGATTCATTTTAATCTTAATCAAGAAAATATACATTAAGTTGGGAGAATGCAGATTGGTGTGGCATATTTTGTAAGAAGCAAGAAAGATGTATATGGCCTGGCAGTTCAAAGAGACATACCTGGCAGGTCTTCTTACTGCTCTGGAAAAGTGCTTTCTTTGCATAGGTATCTGCTCTATGCCTTTATTCTGACTTATTTTGGAGCTGAAGTACTGGTCAGCATGTGGGCAGGGTAGCTAGCGCACCTGAGGTTGTAGCCTTGCTGCCCTAAGGCTGCATGTGGAAAGGGAGAGATGAGGTTTCCTCACCCCTTTCCACCAACAAGAGAGGGTGGGAAAAGTGCGCTAGGTTGGTAGGAGGAATCAATGGTTATGTTGTGTTTTGTTTTATTTGGGATTAGTTGTGAGTTTTGTTTTTTGTTCTTTTTTTTTTTTTGAATCCTAATATGGTTCACTTATGAATTCAGACCCTCTTCCGCCCCAAATACATATGCATTCTACAAAGTCTTCTTCTGACCAGAAAATTGGAGAAGTATTAGATAACTTGGATGCCTGTTTTCAGGTCAAAATCAGCTGAGGAATGAGAATATGTAGGAAGATTGAAGCGAGTTATTTATTCATTAGAAGTCAAGGAAAAGCAACAGGAATAGTTCTTAATCTGAATCATTTAAGGACAAAATTTTTGTTTCCCAGGGACCCTTATGCCTATAAATAATTCATGCCTTTCTACTTCTGTAATGTTCTTGATTTCTTTCTCTGAAAATGCTTTTTTATGACCAGGTCACATGGTCAGAGTTATCCTTTAATGTCTTTCAATGTCTTTTTTCACTTTATCATTTTTCCATTTTGCTGCAGAATACATTAGCCTTTGCTACTTATC
Source organism: Haliaeetus leucocephalus (assembly GCF_000737465.1). NCBI lineage: Eukaryota > Metazoa > Chordata > Aves > Accipitriformes > Accipitridae > Haliaeetus > Haliaeetus leucocephalus. Next base: position 2,703,899 of record NW_010972664.1, read on the forward strand.
CTTGAAACATCTACTTTAACAGCAGGCTTTGAAGAGAAAATGCATAGTGAAACACTAATTACATCATACATAGTTGGGGGAGAAACTTTACCTGAAAGATTGAAAATGTCCAGGAAACAAATTGTCTCTTCTGGCTTACATGTAATTTCTTAAAATGCCAACTATGTTAACTTTATATATTAAAACTAAAGTTCAGACTTCTAAAGATTCAAATATCAGGGGTTTTTTTGTTTTTTTTTTTTTTTAAGGAGTGTTTGTGTTCAAGCTGCTAGAAAAGGAATTATAGATTTGAGAATATAGCAGGACAGCATAGTGTTACAGTGGCCACCAAATAGGACCCCTCAAGCTCCTTCCTATTCTTCTATAAAGCTTAACTAGAGCTTAAGCCTTCCACTAGGTGATACACCTCAGATCATTTATGTTTCTGTGGATTCAGGCTTGTAAAACTGTTCTTCAACAGTCTCTCCCATGTCTGAATTTTGGACATATATCTTATGCTATGTAACAAGGCATAGAAATTCCTCTGAAATTAATGTGAAGTTTCCACAGGGAAGCTTCAAAGTCAAGGGTCCACAATAGTACATTCCAAAACCAAATTTCAAATCATCCCAAAATATGTATCCAAATCAAACATGTCAACTTTTCAGGCTACTAAAGTTTTGAAAACAGATCAAAATCTTTATTCCAGCCATTTCTCTGGGAGAAGACTCCTATTGACATTGAAAGATGCCTCAGTTATGACTTCATTAGTCTCTCTAGAAAGCTGGACTCTTCAGCGGAAATGGAAGTATTCCCGTTTACTTATGCATACATATGCATTTATTTATTTATTTAACCGGTGCTGCCTTTCCAACCCCAGGAGAGTTTTCCTATATTAATTCCCTCTGTGCTTAGATGCCTCCAATTATTAACCTGCAGGTGTCTCTAATCACTGCATATTCCCATTGGATTTATGTTTGAGGGCTATTAGCTATGGTGGTTAAATACAAGAGATATTATGTGGGTTTTGTTTACTGTTTTATCCCTGAATTTGGCCTCAAAGACTCCAGAAAACAATCATCAGCAATCACTTCTTTTCATTAACTGCAGTGCCTTGGATCACATTTTCCTCCTTCTCTTCTTTCTCAGGGAAATATTTTAAAAAACTATGTAGGCTAAAGCAAGCAGAGTTTTCCAAACACTATTCCATAGAATTGAACTTGGAATGCAGTTTAGCCATCCAACACTTCTGCTATCCAAAGCCATAGAAATCCCGCTAGGGCAACATACATATTTTTGCTAAAACTGCAGAGCTGGGATATTTGAAAATACAAAGAAGCAGTGGACTCTGCCTTCATTTGTATGGGGTTATCATAGCTTACTCAGCAGTAAAATTGTATCTAATTATGTTGGTACTAGACTGAATCTCTTTTAATTGATTAATTATAATTCATGTGTAGATTAACAGCTTTTAAGGGTCAAAACCTTTCAAATTGCACTGAGTACTTGTTTATCTCTCCCTGTGCTGTGTAAACCTGGTATTCTATTGCAGTCTGAAAGCGACACCGTAATTACAGAGTTGAAGGACAACAAAAATTGATTAGCAACCAACGCTGGCTAGGAACAAAGGAACTGGGTCTGGTTATTCTTCTGTCCTCCCTCCTGAAAAGCATGAGCTTTGACTGTATTTTAGAGCATGAGATTTTGACAGCCTAAGGTGTTTCAGAAGTGAGCCAGCACTGTTAAATAAAAGGGATTATGAAGATTATGAAGATGGCACACTGCAATCAAATATTTATTCTTTCTTTAAATTCTGAATAGCATTAGATGCTGGTATTATTATTTTTTAAACAAGAGGCATACTGAGGCAAAATTAGTTATTGTTTAATCTAATGCTCCATTATACTCTTTTCTTCCTCTCACTCAGGTGCTAACACACAACATTATTTTTTGTGCATGCCACCCCAAGGGCCTCAAAGTGCTTGAATAAAACATGTTATTTTCACCTACTGGAAATATCACCAATGTTTTCTGTACTCTACAAGCAGCATGTGATTGTTATCACATTTTTTAAAGTGCTGTAAGTGACAGACAAAATTGAAAAATATCAAAGTTTTCATTTGTGGTGGAAATGAAAATACATTTTTCACCATATGAAGTGTGCCCTTACTTCTAAGAGAAAGACTACTTAGTCTTTCCACCTTTGAGGTATGATATAGGAAGACAGTGGCTTGTTGTTGCTAGCTATTTGACATGTCTTGTGATAAAATTAACATTCTGCATTTTTAAGTGATTGTTTTTGTGACCACTAATACTCTGTTGAAATAGAGAAAAGTTAAAGCTGAAGAATGCTATTCTCTTTAAACAACATGAAAAGCCTCTTTGGAGCACTATATCTTGTTTGCTAATTTGCCACCAGAAACTGAATAATATCTATTCCTGAAATATTCTATTTTGCATAGGAAAAAAAATTAAGGAGACAGTGAAAGTAATTTGATTTTTGAGTGTCCAATTAAGACCACTACACAGTTTCTCAGGGAGAAGAGAAAACAGAGACCAAACTGGCAGTGCAGTTGATTGGAGAGGGCAGATCTGGAGGGAAGAGCTGTCTTACTTCTAGGTTTGAAGCACTATTTTCTGTATAATGTTTGAATCTGAGACAGCTGGATCCTTGCAAAGGGGACAATGTAGTGCAAATTCCCTGAGAAACCAGTTCTGTTAATCCCGGTCTTTCTCCTATCCTACACTAAAATAGCAACAGAGTTAGTCAAGCGCAACAGTGTAAAAAATACAATCAATATTATTTTTGATTACATACATGTCTTGTCCGACTGTATTCACTCAGGTTCCTGAGTTATCTGATGAACACAGTTTATAAGGTTGTCCTATTCTGTTTTGGAATTGATTATGAGAATGGCACACCTTATATAGAGAAAAAATATATATGTTTATATATAATATATATATTATATTATATATTTACACACACACACACTTTCACTCTGTGAGTCAAGTAAAATACTTAAGGCCAGGACTTGAAAGGTATCAAGATTCATCCCTGTTGAGCTGGGTCTATAACAGACAGGTGTCCTTTACCACAGTTAAGATTCTACTGCTAAAAACCAACTTTTTATGAAATCTTAATCTCACTGAACCTGATGTCAATTTTTGTGAGACCTGGATTTCATCCTTTAAAAAAAAAAAAAAAATAAGAAGGAGCACTACTAGTTAGTGGAAGGTGGAACAGGAAGTATAAATACATCTTGCAAGAGCAAGGAGTAGGAGAGGCTGGACAAGAACACAATAGTTGCGAGGTCTACTTAAAGCTATTTAAAAAGTTTCTCAGGGCAGGACATATTGTGGAGACTCTTGTCACTCAGAAATTGAGAGAAGATAAAGTATTAAAACCAGAGGAAGTGTTAAATATCAAAGTGAATTTTGGCATGGTTAGTAAATTTAACAGAGTCAGAAGGATGTTACTTAGAAGATATCTGTAAACAGATAGAAAAATATCTATAAAAATAAACTTTACATGTTTGTATTCACTCCACAGAGAGAGCAAAAGACACATAGGAACCATGAGTCACTCACAAGTTTGTACTCTACTTATTTCTGGGTGTTATTAGGGTAGTCAGCAGTGCATTGTCAACCCACGTTTTGGAGGGAGAAGAGACAGCCAACTCACAAAAAAAACCAACCAACCAACAAAAAACCAAACCACGCCGAAGAAAACAAACAAAAAAAGAGGCTGGGGTGTCCAGTGAAGGGGAAGCTCCTGCCCTGTCCACGGCCCTGTCTTAGGCAGCGGTGCCAGGGCAGCCACTGTGGGGCCAGCTCTCCCTGCAAGCCCCATGGCTGCTTCCCAGCACTTTCAAGGTGTTTTCCCTGATGCTTCCGCTCCATGAGCGAGGCATTGAACCCAGTGCTCCATAAAGACTGAATTTTTACAAACATTTCAGACCCCTTCCTGTCATACAGTGCTAAACACAGTGTTGCTTTCTGAACGGCCTGAATTAAATTCCCATCCTGCTTGCAAATATCATGAATTAAGGCGTGGTACAAAGTATATACTGAGGGAAAGGAGAAGCCATTATTTCCGATAGTGGTGCTGATTGTATTGTAACTAAATTTAATTTTCATTCATCTGATGGTTATAACAATGAAATCAATTTAAAAGTCACAATTGTCAGCAACTTGGCAGAACAACAGTAAACATCTAAGCAAGATTGGCAAGGGAACTTTGAGATATTAAGAAAATGTGCATTTAAACAACATTAATCCTCACTTTCTTTATAAGCTCTTCCCCTTCTAGGCTCCTTGGAATTTAATTTGGCTCTGGCTCAAAGGAGTTATGAATGGAAGTAATTTAAAGATGGATGGATGTTAATTTAAAGATGCCGTCATTTTCTGACAGAGACGGGTACTGAAGTGTAAGAAAATGTATAAAGAAGATAGTGTGTAATCAGGAAATGCCAGTCAGACAACAATTTGATAAGTTGATGACAAAGAGACATGATGGTTCTAATAGCCTTTAGTCTCTACCAAATACAACACATTTGATGAGCTAATTTCTACTATGGCACGCAAAGCAAATTTCCTAAATTGTATTACACAATTGTGTATGTTTATACTATAAATGGAGTTGTTTTTTTTTAAATAAGAATAATATCAATATTACTTCCACTAAGCAGTAATGTAAATTGTTTAATATATAAACATTAGTGTGAATTGGAAAATTAATTAAAAGAACAAGTCACTATAATTATGATAAATAAAGCTTATCTTTATTGCTAGCATGTTTCTCAGAGCAATCTGTCTAAATGAGAGGAAATTATATACCATCAACTTTCCCAAGAGCTAAGGTCTCGTTTTAAGAATCAGGTATGCTACACTGAAAAAAGAAAAGTATCTACTTATCAGTATGGTGTTTTAAGGAGGATCATAAAGAGAGGCTGAACCTGTTTTGCCACCTGTTCTGCACATACAGAACACAATTCTTGTCCCATTTAAGTTAGTGACTTTTGTCACTGCATTTCACTCACTATGGCTAATTTAGTCAGATTTCTATGCCAGGGAAGCTAGTCATACTCTAATGATAACATACATGTAACCATTAAATATACAACACTTTTCAAATTGGGCTATTTGAATTTGTTTGGTGCTATGGTATTTTTTTAACCCTAGCATTCTCAAATAATATCAGGTATATTTTCATGTTCACCAGACTCTAGTCACCACTGTGAGAGAAAAAAAGAAGTCAACAGAATGTTCTTACAACTTTGCTGAGCTATTGCAAAATATATCATCTATCTGTCCTCCCTTTTCTGGCTGGTCTTGTACACCTCAATAATTTGTTTATTCAATATATCAAAAGGCAATGAAATATTTAACTAATAGTATTATTATTGAACAAAGAAACACTGTGTTGAAATATACATGCTGTATATTATTGTGTTCTTCATTGTTGCTTTAATCCAGTAACTCTGGTGATCACCTTTCATAACTTCCGAAAACCATCTTCTGAGTTCAGGTGTAGAGAAAAATGAAGTAGCTCAGAGGATGTTTGGGGGTATGTGGGTTAAGAAGAGAGGAAATAGAAGTAAGCAAAGCAAATCTCTGGCCTCTTTTTGGTATTGTGCAAGTCTGATGCAGCCATGGGCAACTTCTCCTCCTCCTCCTCTTGAACCTGGCATTGGGCCAGTCTGGATGTGTGTGGTCAAGATGTCAATCTGTTATGCTAGTCTAACATCATGGTACACAACTGCTGCTGCTGGGGGAATTAGGAATATATGCAAATGAGATTCAGATCATTACTTCCTATGTCATCTCAGTTGCATAATCATATAGTAAAATTATTAAGTTGAACTAGGACTTGTGCTTGCAGTTATCATTCCATACCAGAACAGTTGCGTTAGCTGGGACGCGGTTGACTTTTCAAAATGACATAATGTTCTTTATAGTTTATAAATTACCGTCTGGACACGCCCCCCAGAAAAATGGTTTTATCTCACGTTGCTGGGAAAAACTTGGCTCCAAGTTTTAATCAGTGCCATAAACAAAGGAGGATGCTGATTTATTAGTTAATTGTCTAGTAGAGATGTTCACACATGCACATGTGGCATGTTGAAAATCTTGCCATTGCTGATTGTTGAAACCCTTCAAGCTCATTTTTTCCAATGTTCAGTTTCTCACAATACTCAAAAAAGTCAAATTATTTGGAAGATATATCCCCAACCAGCTTTAATGAGAAAAGCGTGAACTTCCTCCTAAAATCTCTTGCAGACCACACCCTGTAAAATTGTGTACAATTTACTTCTTGCCTCATTTCACTATACAAATGAGATACTGAACGTATATAAAATCCTTGTCTTAGTACCTGCAAAGATTTCTTTGATAGAGATTGCACTACTGGTTTCAAAACAATGTCTCTCTCTTACTTGTCTTTGCAGCAGCACTGAAATTGCTTAGCCAAGATTTGCAAATTATCTGTCTAAAACCCGCTGTGCTTAAACTGACAAGGTTCCACAGTGTTAAGGATCTCTCTATCTGAGAGAATTTTTATCACTTACTGGATTTATTCTGACTTCTGCTAATTGCACCATTCCCACTAAAAAAAAATAGAAAAGACAGCATCTCTCTCTACAAAAACATTTTCTATAAATAAATTCTAATTAGTAAGCAAAGTTTTTATACAGGATGCTCACTGTATTCAAACTATTTATTCACTCTCTTCCCTTTGAAGTTTTTTGTGATTTTTTTTTTTTTAGTTCTGGAGGAGAGTTTTAAAAAGCAGATGATTATTTTTAATTTTCCTACAACAATTAATAAACCTCTGTGATTTGTGTAATTTCTTTTTTAATTCAATTCATGGATAAGACATGTTCAGTTGAATTCGTTCTTGCAAAGAATTCCAGGTAAAACCTTCAGGAACAAATTTTGTTTACCACCAACTTTTATGCATGAGTGTTGTGATTCTGTTAAGTCAATGAAATAAAAACCAAAGGCCAAATTCCCACCTGAGCTAATAAAGAACCAGCCTCTCACCATGTTTTTCCACTGGGGAACCAATCCTTTAAAGGGGAGGTGAAATCTGAGGTCCTCATAAAATTTGTGGTCATTTAAAAGTCTTGCATGTGCCAAGTTAAAGGTGTAAGCCGTAGTGTCTTGGTGAAATTCCAAATTAAATATTTATGCTCTGTGTACCTGAAATCTCTGTCTAACTTCATTTAAATATTATTTCTTTCCCTAATGGTGCCCATCCAGCATAGCTGCTGTATTTCACTGATGCTTTCATGCTTCATGATGGTAGTCTAAACTTTTGTGAACATACAGAATATGTAAGTACAGTGCATTTAAAGGAATTAAGAAATTTCCGTCTCCTTTGGCAAGTTCTTTGTATCCAGTTAAACTGTTAGTAAAGGAAGAAAGGATAGTCAAAGAAGAGATAAGAACTGTGATGGTATTTCAAGGAGGAGCAGCAATCTATATGGCCTCCCTGGAAGTACAACCACCATTGTGGACAGTGGCAGCAGGACAGAACCATCCATTAAGATTTCTTGGGAAAAAATCCTAAGATTCTGGCTATGTCCCAGCTAGCTGACAGGAATTAACATCATTATGAAATGTGGCATTTTTGCCATATCCCACCAGAAAAGAGGGGAGGGTGCCCAGTGGTAGGTTTTGCCAGGAACAGTGACCATACAGGTTGGGAGGTACAGGAGAAAATGTAGCATGCTGTGTTTCCACTGGCGTGTAGGTTTTGTTGTATTCCCCTGGAGACCAATGGTCAGTTTAAGCTCTGGTGAATGAACATTTCCACCATCTGTATGTTTATAGACTCCCAGATCAAATGCTGCAAGCCTGCAGCAGCACTGCAGGCAATGAGCAATGGGGCTGGGAGAGAGTGGTTTCACATCCTGATCCCAGCTCCAGCAGCAGCTCTTGGCAACATCATCAGATGGGTTATTTAGGTACCTACCCTTGGGTTTACCACCTTTAAACTAAATGTAATAATACTTACCTTCCTTCGCTAAGAACATGATAAAGCCTAGTACTAACTGCCCATGGCATTGAGGTTATTTCTGTGTTAATTCTGTGATTCTGATTTACTGAACTAAAACTGTTTTCATCTCATTTCAAACTTGGAAATGACTCAGATATGGAACTGTGGTATGAAAATCAGTATGTGCAAGTCTTCCTATGTCCAGGAATAATGAGTTTCAATTGTGGTTGCAGTTGGGACTTTCTGAGCAGTGATAGTAAAATATATATGTATATATCATTTAAGAATCATTTCTCTAGGCTCACGAGGGCAAATACCAAGATGTTTATCTTTTCAAAGCACATACCTAAACAGCCTCGATCGTTCCCTCCTGGCCTTATGTAGAGAACTGCTTCCCTTGCTCCCAAACGCCTGAGCCAGTGAACAGTCCATTTCTATGGACTTCCGAAGTGGGGTGGAGAGATATGGGAAGATGATCAGAGCAAAAAAGGTACATATTTTTGCTCCAAAACAATTTTGCTTTCAAAACAATTCTCAGCTTCCCCAATTTTTCTACAGGTCACATAGAAGCAGTAAAAAGCTGTTACAACTGGTCACCTCCTTGTCTTCTTTTTATGCTGAAGAAAATCTGCTAAAATGCTGACAGTGAAGTCAACTTTAGATTTACACCAGTTTATTTATGAGGAAAGTCTTTATGCTGCTGGCACAATTCAGTCATCTGAGCAGGAAGGTAAATAGTAACCATAGACATACACTTTATAAAAATAATCTAGCTGTTTTCATAATGAGAAGCTCATTGAGGGGAATGTTTCCTTTCTATATAGCAACGTAGTGCTGGCTTATCATGGCTCAATCCAAAACAGAGGGCAATGACAGATAAACAGATAAAAATAATAGTTGTTAAACTGAAAAGCCAGTTGTTAACTATACAGTAACTGTCTGGAATATGGAGTTTTAGGATTTTGAATTATGCTCAGTAATACAAATATATATAAGTCTGCCAATATATCTGGAATTTAATCTCAGTAAATTAATCATTTTGAAAGGGAGGAGACTTAAAAAATCATTTGGGTGAAAATGTGCAGAAGTACATTTCATTCAGGAATGCAATTTAATCAAAATATTACAATTTTGTATTTCTTTATTTTAGATGTCATTTTTTCAGAGTGTCTAGCACAGAAGCAGAATCTCTGTAATACTCACAGGCTGTTGTCTATACCGTCCTACAAATGCAAACACAAGAGTAGGGAAGACAAAGACCTCAGTGCTTCCTATCCCCTGCTCTGAATTTCTGAGCGTGCTAATGTGGCTCACCTGCAACACACAGCAATGTGGTCTCAGTGGTCTAGAAACAGCCCAGGATTGGGGATTGGAGGGAAGAAGGCATCTAGGATCTAAAAATGAAAAGCAGCTAAAATGAGAGAAAAAATGAGAAAGATCCCTTTTCAGAATAAAGAGGGTTTTTGCAGTTGATTGAAAGTTTGATTTGAAATAGTCGTGATTACTTTCTTTACATGTCAGTGGTTTTTCTCTGCACTAACCATTATATGCAGTGTTTGTAAGGTATACAGCTGAAATGTGATGCAGGCCCTACCACACTTTAAGTAGCAAAAGATTCTTTGGGAGAGTGTTATTGCACGTAATTTGTTGATTTGTGCCAGGAGCTGTGGAAACTTTAGAACATGCCTTTTGCCTTCATGTGTTATTTCCGCTGCCTAGAAGAAGACTACTCATAGTAATTCTAAAAAGGGCAACAGGGATAATTGGGCTCCTGCTGCTACACATGTTTATCAGTGCGCTACTGCCAGATGTAGGACATATGCTACAAATGGTCTTCCTATCCCCAAAAGGAAAAAAAACACCCAAACCAAAACCCCTCATCTTTCCCCACCTCTTTGCAGACATATTAGTATAGCACTGGGAGTAAAGCCAGGAAGGGTTTTTTAGCTTTGATACCCAGATCTCTTAGATCAATGCTTTTATTCAACTGACAGTTGCAGATGAGGGATTGTTTTAATTTTGAAGAGGGAATAAACAGTCATAGCTTTGCATAAGAAATTTAGAGAGTCTGTGTGGTGTTTAGATGTCTACACAAAAGTTTGTACAGCTCATGCTTTTTATATGGCTAGTGAAGATTGGATTACGGCTCAAATTTCAGTATTAGATATTTTCTACATTGGGAGTTGTTGTTCGACTGGATGCTTTTGCTCAACATGGAAAAAACAAAGCTTAATTTCAACTTGCTCAAAATGGAAAGAGTTGAAAAGAGAAAAAATCGTGTCTAATTCAGAATTTTATGAATAAAGAGTTTCACAGGACTCAAATGAAAAAGAAAAGGCTCATTTGTTGTTTTTTTAAACTGCATTTCAGGAAACTTTCAAATTTTTAAGTTTTAAATTATCAAAAATGAGTGAAATGCTGAAATTCCTTCAAAAAATTTACATTGAGGAATGACTGTCTTTAAGTAAATCACTGAGCTAGAACCCAGAATCTCTGTCTGCCAATCCAGCTACACTTTAATTTTATTGTGCAACTCTACCAAAGTCATTTAATCTTACCATGTGCCTTTCTTCTTCATCTGTAGAAGCAAAAATCCCATTGTGCTGTGACATTAGTGAAGTAGTCCAATATTATTACAACACTTTCACAACAGATACAAAATAGACGATGGGAAACAAGAAATTGACAGCCTCATGTATGTGGAATAGCATGAGCCCTGCTAAGTTTTCTCCCTGTTAACAGACTGTAGACAGTACTCAATCCTCATCTGAAAAAACAGTGCATAATATTAATTTGTTTAGTATAGGTCTCTGAACAACCTCAGGGATGAACCTAAACTTGTGTGGCAAACAAAAATTACATTCCAGGCATAGAAATACTTGCAGTCTGTGGAATAAATTGGACTGAGGAGTGATATGTAGGTAAAAGCTGAGGCAAGAGTACTCAATGGTGATTAGCAAATAAAGGATGAGTGTTTTGAAAAAATACGAACAACTAAAAAGAAATACAAGTGGGAAAGCTAATGCTTAATAAAACGGAGCAGTTGGATGTTGGGAGATAGTGGGAGATAGACCCTGCATCGCTCCAGGGCAGTGCACTAATGCAGCAAGAAACATTGCTTCATTTTTGTTTCATTAGTATTTCCCTCTAGATGACATTCTGGATAGACAGTTTGTGATTCAAGTGGACTGAGATATTATTTTTTAAATGCATATGTTAGACAAAATAATGTTTTGAAAATGCCAAGTGAGTTTAAAATGGCACATACTGTATGGACACCATTGATCTCTCAATAAGCACGCAATTTGCAAATATGGATCTGATTCATATATCTGTATCAAGAGGCCAATAAAGTTTTCTTTAAAGACCAAATGAGACTTATTTATGTTTTTATACCGTGAAGTATCTGTACAATAAGGGATTTATGTTCACTTTACATTTAATATTTTAGAATACCCTCTTTAAAAAAATGCAAAGAATTTGACATCTAAGTAGAGAATAACATATACCTTCCACACTCTGAGGTGAATGTCACCTCAAGGAACAGAAATGTTTATCAAACTGAGGCAAAAAAATGTTGAAAACCCAAAAAGCAACATTTTCCCACAAAAGCCTATTTTGCTGATGATTGCATATCCATTCTTTTTAATGTAAGAAAGAGTCTTGGGAAAGTGCTTTTTAAAGCTCTGAAGTCAGAGAATTCATTTGACTACAAAGGGAAAATAATTTTAGCATCAGGAATGTTCCCCTTTAATTTTCCTTCTGCCAAGACTTATGACCAGAGCTATATGGAGACCTTGTCAACAGCTTGAACTGTGTCCAGAAGCAACTAGGAAGTGACTGCTGTTCCTGGAAAAATTATATATCCTGCAGGTAACACCACTCGCGAAGCAGGAAAAAGTGCCCCTGGCACAAAGTAATGGCTTCTTTTCTTTTGGGCAGAGTGCCTGAATGAATATCCTGGATTATTGTAGTTATTTCAGCTTGTGAGTTCTTGCAGTTTGTTGGAAATCAAGAGGAGCGAGGCATGCAGATGCTTCAGAAAACCCATCCCAGGGCCTTCTAGGTCTTCAAAAACATGACATGAAGTCACATCACTGTAGCATTAAGATAAAATGTCAGAGGCATGTTACAAATTTGTAATTAGTTCAGACAAAGTTATTGGTCATAATCTGTCATTATTGTGCATGGGTAGCGGACCTTGTGTTATGCTCAAAATTCTTCTCCTCATCCTTGGTATCTTGGCTCTACGTTGTCAGAATTACTCACATTCAGATTATTATGTTGTATTTGTTGGGTTGTTTCCCTGGTGCCCCTCTCTGGAATATGTATTCCTTTATAGACAAGTCTCATTATTTCTATAAGAAAAAAAAAGAAGCTGCGGCACAGCAGCTGATACCTGTATGTAATCTGCATCTAAACTGGAAACTAAACTTAATCCTTGGATTTCTAGTTGGTTATTTTGAGGCCAATGAGGCCATTCTCATTGCTTCTCCAGGAAGATTAGATAAGACTCCCTCAAAAGAAAAACAAAGGCACTCTATGGATCTGGTGAAGATAAGACAAGGCAAAATGCTCCATGTATAGGTAGCAGTTCCCTTTTGTTCTCTCCAAAATCATTAGCACTAAGAGAGTATGTAAGTTATTAGCAGTGACAAAAGTGCTTTGAAGAAGGAGCATGTCACTTTGCACATATGCCCCAAAGTTTCAATGCATAGCAGATTATTTGAGCCTCTTTCATTCTGGGAAACTTTACATCAAGAAGCTTAGAAAAGGAGCTGATTGGGTCAGGAAAACAAACTCAAATATAAAGATTGGTTTGTCTTTCACCAAGTGGCGAATTGTGCATTTCGCTCTATGCTACTAGTTACAAGGTCTTTCTACGGGCTGTCACTAGAACTTACAATTACTTTTTCTCATCAGCATATTTAGTATGACATGAATATTTAGCTATTTATTATCTATACAAAACCTGTGACCATCTTGACACAAAGCACCAAATGGCATTTTTGGAAGAAAAAAATTGTATTTCTTGTGAGTTTGAGTAGAATTTTTTTAGAAGACCATAAGCAGAAAATTCTGTTTGAAGTGAATTGTATTCTGAGAACAGGATATACGATTTAAGACCAAGAAATACTGTGTAGATATCTCCTTGGAACATGTCGTAATTTTCATATCCATGCTTTGAGTCTTAAAAGAAATGGCTAGTAAGTACATTTACTATTCTGCGTTTGAGGTAATTCTAGAGCAGTGCTTTGATTTTTGATCCCTAATGCTCTATTGATGACCCCTTTTCAACTGCCCAGAAAGGACCACCCTGCCTAAAATGCAAGACAGTTGCTGGAATCCACATTAGTTACCTCCTCTTGCTCCCTCTGAGCAGAAATTGCCAGCTGAGCAGGACTGTAATGAATTCTTATGTGTTTTGTAGTGTGAACTGCCATCAATTAGGAACTAAGATGAGACCACCAAACTCATTTTAATTAGAACCTCTGACTGGGTTTATGCCAAGATCCCAAAGGTAAAAAACTAGTACAGAGATTTACCATCTTTTCCAAGTGAAAACTTTAATTCTAGTCAACCCTTCTTCCTCAGTATTGCATTTCCTTTCTTGATGTGAGTGTGTGTGTGTGTGTATGAAGTTAAACTTTATTTTCCTGGGTGGGTAGTGGAGATGTTCATACACAGACTACTGGGCTGAGAGCATCCCATTATTCCATCCCTGTCATACACCATTCCATTTATACTGGCAGGCAGAAAAGCAATTTATCTCTCTCTTTCTCATTCTATACATTTAATTTCTAATGAGATTCAGGGATGCTCCATTCCCAAGGCACATTATCTGCCATTATTACCACAATACAATATAATGTATAAAATAATAATAGAGAAGAAGAAGAATAACTAATGTGTAATCATCAAGCTCATTCTGTCTTGAATCTGTTGTTATGAAGTCTGACAATTGTATCCTAGTAATAGGAAGACCTAACCTCTAGATGTTTCACCTTGGAAAGATAATTTCTTACTAGGTGGTGGTATTATTTTTATTATTATTATTTTAACCTTCACAATCTGTAATTTCAAATTCATGCTTAGAGTTCAGTTAGCCGTAACCAGTTCTCTAAAATGCAAAATGGTTTCCCGTATGGCTGGAAAAATACACAAATATGCTTCTCTTGACATTGAATATGTCTGTGCATTGCATGCATTTGTATGTACAGAAAATTCCACACATAATGTTCTCCAGAATAGCCTTCATACTGAATAGCTTTGAGATCAGTGAACCTTACAAACAGAATGATAGCTGAGGGATAGTTTTAGAGTTCACACACACAAAAATCTATAGGATCCTATGTAAATAGCTGGAAGCTAGAGGAATTAGACAGAGAAAAATTGTGTCTGCTCAGGGAATAGACAATTCAGACCATGTTGTTGACCCATTAAGTCACCTATGATAGTACTGAGACAGAAGCCAGGGGACTTTAGTTCAATCCTCATTTAGGTCATCCAGTCAAAACATATTTAGGAATATATCTAATCAGACAAGTTGCAGGATGTCTCAACTCCTGGCCTTTCTGTATCCCATGACTAAATCTCAGTCAATTACATCAGGAACAAAATAGAGATGAGACCACTGCTACACCAACAGCTTGCAGTTGCACTAAAAACATCACTTAGGTATAAATATACGTTCATATTGATGTCATGTTTCAGGAGCCTTTGTTGAGATTTAGATGTATTTACCACTCAATGAGTATAAAGAGTTATTGAAGCAGTATTATACACGTAATTCCTTTCTCCATGGCTTAACTTTTTGTTGATTTTTAGGCCAGGCCCCAATTTTAACAATATTTTAGGGAGGAACTTCCAAAGTTAGACATCATGACCTGGGCAAGCCAAATCCTGAAAAACAAGAATTAATAGTTCTCAATGACATTTCAAGGAGATTCACGGGGTTTTGTGACATTGAAAACATTTCAAGATAACTAACTGTCTTTATGCAGTTCAGAAACACTTTCAAAATCTTAATTGAATTCTGTCTTCTGAAAAATCTGATATTTGAACAAGTAATTTTTTATCCATTACATGCATAATCTGATAACCTGGTAGGTCCATGTCTTGGAAAAGCAAATCACTTTACAGGTGCAAAATGAGTGAAAAATTAAGAAAGGAGAGCTTGGATTTCAGAATTCTCTTTTGGGCTTATGTTTAGAAATAAGTTAAAAATAAAACAAGACATCTTGTTACCTAAAGTGTTTCCAGTTACTGCCATCACAATCCCTATGGATATTATGAGTTCCTTTTCTAGGGAAGAGTGCTTTGTAACCTTTGGGTCTGAGCACTGACCTTGAAGTACCTTGCTTAGGAAAAGTGATTCACCTGCAGTTTGTTAGCTTTTTCACCTGAGCTGCTTTACTAAAATAACACCCTATTCTTCCTGAATCAAATGTTCTGTGCACAGCCTGTTGTTTTTTAATTAGATGTGTACTTATAACAAAGTTTTCCATTATAGTAAAAAAGGTAAAACGCTCATATGTCTGGGCATAAGCATCTGGTAGGAGGTGTAAATAAGACAGTAGACTAGGTGGTCTGTGGTTCTCACCCAGCATCAGCCACCCCTTATGTGCCAAATTTACAGAGGGAAAGATCCGCTAACTGGAAGCCTCATCATCCAACTTCTATCTGTACTGACTCTTTTAGACAAAATTTTAGAACAATGCAGAACAAAAGGCTTTCAGGCAAAGCAACACTTCTTTGAAGAGCAAAACCTCTTACTGTTGCAGCCTATATTCAGCGGAAGCATTTTTCTCCACTCCAGCTTGTGAATCTTCAACTGAGTCAAGGAAATAATATGATGTTCAGCAGACTCCAGTCAACTAAGATTACATTCTTTGTACCATGAGAGTAAGGGAAAAAAACACATTTGGTGAGACCAAAGGGCGCGCAGAGGCAGCCCCTGAGTAATTCAAACTAAACAGGAAAGAAACTTGATAGAAAAGCCTGGCGCTGGTCCACGTCAATTACTAATTACTGCCACTTTTTTCATGTAAAGTTCTGAATTAATAAGCTAGAAGAAATAGGGAATAGTGTGCACTTCTCTTCATGGGCACAGCTTCACATTTAAAATCCTTTGCTTGCTCTTGAATTTAGAAGAATCTGTAAGAACTGTTTCACAAAAATATGTTGGTTGAAACACACTGTCAAAAAAAATCAATTCTGATTGTATTGACATTAGAATAAAACTGTTGTTAGGTAGGATTTCACAGCTGTTGTGGCCTTGTATTTCTTTAGTCAGAAACAGTGGCAGATTTGTTTACAGTAGGTCAATCTTATCTGTCTAGCATTATGCAACTAAGCAATTTCTTTTCTCCTATAAATATCAGTACTTTTGAGGTGCATTTTATTCATTCAGCATTAAGACATGCTGAATGTAAATAATTATTTAAGTAAAATGACATCTGTAGGATTTAAATGGATGAAGTGAAAGATGATCCATTATTTAAGATAATCATGGATATAAAACAATCTTCCTCTTCAGAAGTTCTGACACGACTTTGAAAATCCTGCTGTAAAATATAAGTCTCTAACCTTGTAAACAGTCCATCTGGAGGCAGTGAAGAGACGGAAATATGAAAAGATTTAATAAATAAATAAATAAATAAATAAATAAATAACAACAACAACAACAAAACATACAAAAACTGATTTAGTAAACTAAAATTCCCAAAATGGAATCAGTGACAGAATGTCACTGATATAACAGAAGATGAAAGGAAGAAAGACTTCCAACTGTTGCAAATTTTTTCAGGTTTTGGGGGGTTTGGTTGTTGGGGGTTTTTTTTTCAGAAATGGAAGTCCTCCACATTTGATGTGGTAGAGGACATTGTCACTGGAGTGAAAAACAATGAAGCTGGCTGAGCAAATGGACAAGTTCCTTTCCCCCTGAGATTTTTCACAAAATGGAGACAAAATTGATGTTCCATACCAAATAGTTTTCTCATCAGTGTAGTCCAAGATAAACTGTTTCTAATAAGTCTATGCCTGTAGTACTCTAAAATGGATAAGTGTGTGCACACACACAAGTTAACTCTGAAAAAAAAAAGAGTCCTGGGAACTGATAGACCATTGATAACCATTATCTGTTTAAGTTTTCCTTGAACTTAATGCCAAACAAGTAAGGGTTCATGTTTTCCAAATGCCACTTTGATGTTTTATTGATTGCTTTTGTCAAAGTGAAATGTTTGAAAACCAGAAAGTTGCAATAACTTTGTATAACATGTGTGATATCACTTTCTGCTGTTTGTAGACAAAGACGTGCATTGTTTACTAATGGCTTGAGATAGCTATAAGCTGATTTTGTGTGTGCAGCCTTGCACACCCTACGTATCTCTGGTCAGTGCCAAGCGTTAACTGTTCTGAGAGTTCAAAAATATCTGTAGCTTGGATGTATTGCTCAAGTGACATCATTCAAGCTATTTTAGCACATTTTATGGAGGCGATAGGAATACCACATTTTAAATTTGCCCAGGCCTTCTTGCCATTTTTATGTCAAGAGCTGGAAAACACTTGAAATTAGATCCTTTAGTTTCAGTCCTGCTTACTCTTGTGCATGCATGGAAAAATGTGGTTACTCTACAAACTGTACTTTTTAGTGTGTGCACAAGTCTGTGTTCTGAAGGCCAAGAGCATTTGATACTTCCAGGCAGATTAAGAGCAATTCTAACAACATAAAGGCAGGACACAGTATGAAGGCAAAGACAAATCTACTGTTTCACTGAAGGCCATTAAAAACTGTGATTTTTGGCAAACCTATCCATTACTGTGTTAAACTATAACAGAGAGACGTTCAGAGGGGAAACAGTATCCCTTTTGTCGAGCCAGAAAAAAAAAATCCTGTTTCCATGCTGCCCTTATAAATTCTTACTGAACCCTTTCAAGTAGCTTGCCAAAACATTAGGCAGTTTTAGGAGAACACTGGGGTGCAGATTAATTCTTAATAAATTGATTGATATCCCTACAAGTTAAGCAAGCAAGCTGTGTGCTCAAATGCCATTTAGGTCCTGTGTATCTGACAATTTCTTCTATAAATTATGCTTTAATTCTTTAAAAGACCAGCGTGTCATCTGTATTAAAAGTCTCGAAGTGCTTACAGTTGTTTCACATTATAGGTTATTGTATTAGAGTTCTGGTATATTCTTCCTATAAGTAATCTTGTGGGAGCCAAAGAAATAGGAGCTCTTCAGAGTGCAACAGCAACGATGACTTCTCCTTTTCCGTTCTGCACTGTGGTAATGGGGGAGCAATTTGAAGAAACTAATGGAAGCTTCCTAGGCATCTAGGTTTCTTAAAATTTGATTCAAATTTCAATAGTTTTTTATTTTAATTTTAAAAAGGGATCTGGGGGAGGCTGGTGACTCCTCACAGGCAGTAAATACTCACTGCATGTTGAGTTGAAAGAGGCTGAAAAAAGTCTTTACTAAAGTAAGTTGTCAGGGAAGAACAGAGGTGTACAACATACACGTTTCCTTGCACAACTTGGACCAACTATAATCACTGATAATGGGTAGATTTTGGACAGATGCCGACAGACCTGGTTTTTTTTCACTCCCCTCCATGTTCGTGTGAACCCTAAAAGGACATGAGTGGACTGCCTGGGCCCCTCCTCAAGTACTCATGGACAGGCAGCCTGCTTTGTCCAACTCATCTGTCATGTTCCCCATGTATTGCTAATTACTCCCAACACCCTGATCAGGGCTTCGGTCCTGTGTTATCTCCTACGGGTGGTGTGACTTTGGAGGCAGAGGCAGCCTGCTGTCCCCATTCCGATGGGGGTGTTGCCAGGGGGCCACCACCGTTCTGCACTGGACAAGGACCCTCCAGCGCCCTGTGCACTGCTGCTGATACCAATCCTATCCATTTCCACCCTGCACCAGTCTGGTCGGAAAGCTGCCCACGGCAAAATGAACAGGTGGGGACTCCCAACAATTCTGGCCTATAATTTCTGGAGAAGGAGTTGTATACATATCAGAAAACATTAACTCCCAGAAACGTAAAACACAGCAGTTGGTCTGGTTGGGTCTGGATGGCAGCGGTGACTGACCGGCACCCCTGAAGAGACTGAAAATTGTCAGACAGAGAAAAAAAAGGGATGAAAAACTACTTCAAGGGTAAAATTACCCTACAGGTAAAAATGTATTATCATACGCATTTCCAATGGAAAACTGTGAAGAAACTATATGTAAATGTTAATAGCAATAATTCCTTTGAAAGTTGTCCATGTATATGTGATAGAAGTTTGATTAGGAACTCTAGGGAAAATGGTATTTTATTTGTTTCAGCCATCCTTTTTTTAGGAATAAGTGTATTTTTCTACAGCAAATATGACACGAAGAGTCACTGAATTTTGACTGGGCAGGTGGTAGGTTTTTATAACCGATGTGATCTTTTCCCAGTTGTGAACCTATGATTTTTCACACACATGGAACAGATGAATGATCAAATGAAAGCCTTGTATTTCTTGTTTCCTAAACCAAGTCTATGCATATACACATTTAAAGATACTGTTAATTTAAAGATAAATATCCTGTAGTCACCATTAGAAACCATACTAGAAACAGTATTTTCTTAGAAAATGAAACTGCCATACATTAAAAATGAGACCAAAGATTACACTAAATGTTTTGCGGTGGGTTGACCCTGGCTGGATGCCAGGTGCCCACCGAAGCCATTCTATCACTCCCCTCCTCAGCTGGACAGGGAAGAGAAAATATAACAAAGGGCTCATGGGTCAAGATAAGGACAGGGAGAGATCATTCACCAATTAACGTCATGAGCAAAACAGACTCGACTTGGGGAAAATTAACTTAATTTATTACCAATCACATCAGAGTAGGATAATCAGAAATAAAACCCAAATCATAAAAACACCTTCCCCCCACCCCTCCCTTCTTCCCAGGCACAGCTTCACTCCCAGATTCTCTACCTATCCCCCCACAGTGGCACAGGGGGACGGGGAATGGGGGTTACAATCAGTTTATCACATGTTGTCTCTGCTGTTCCTTCCTCCTCAGGGCAGGACTCCTCACACTCTTCCCCTGCTCCAGCGTGGGGTCCCTCCCACGGGAGACAGTCCTCCACAAACTTCTTCAGAGTGGGTCCCTTCCACAGGGTGCAGTCCTTCAGGAGCACACAGCTCCAGCGTGCGTCCCCCGCGGGGTCGCAAGTCCTGCCAGAAAACCTGCTCCAGCGTGGGGTTCCCATGGGGTCACAGCCTCCTTTGGGCATCCACCTGCCCTGGTGTGGGGTCCTCCACAGGTCTGCTCCCCTGTGGACCTCCCTGGACTGCAGGGGGACAGCCTGCCTCACCATGGTCTTCCCCACGGGCTGCAGGGGAATCTCTGCTCCAGTGCCTGGAGCACCTCCTCCCCCTCCTTCTGCACTGACCTGGGGGTCTGCAGGGTTGGTTCTCTTGTGTATTCTTACTCCTCTCTCCAGATGCAATTGCACAGGGTTTTTTCCCCCTTCTTAAATACGTTATCCCAGAGGCACTACCACCATCACTGATGGGCTCAGCCTTGGCCAGCAGCAGGTCTGTCTTGGAGCTGGCTGGCATTAGCTCTGTCGGACATAGGGGAAGCTAGCAGCTTCTCACAGAAGCCACCCCTGTAGCACACACACACCCCCCGCCCTGCTACCAAAACCTTGCCACACAAACCCAATACATGTGTCTTAATTTTTTTTTTACTGTATTTTTTATATCATCCAGTTTCTGTCCTTTAATTTTCTGTGCATAAGTATTTTCATGGTTATTTTTCATCCTTTCATGTTACTTTTTTTGAGACATTGGATGTACTTGTAATTTCCAGTTTACAAGGAAATGTCAATTGCTTAGGTTAACAGGTACTTCTCTTGTGAAAATAAGGTTCCTGGAAAGCATTTCCCAGATATTTGGGATAAGAGAGTATAAATTGTTCTACATTGGCTGAGGGTACACATTTGAGACTAAGTAAGTTAGACACACCAAGGATTGCTTCATTTAACCTTCTCTGCTAATTTTGCTTCAAGCCAAATCTCAAACCTGTATGTAACAGAGAAATAGTAGGATGTCCAGGGATGCTAGCACCCACGTATGTGTGACTGAATTCACACCTGATTTTTATTTTGCAGCTCACCTGGTCAGTAAGGGGCTGGAATAATGGCAAAGGCAAAGCAGAAGCATGACATCCCAGCTTCACCTAAGTGTGTAGCAACAAGTTTCTGGAAACCTGAGACCGTATCTGATACCTTAATGTACTCTAGCATCTGAAATAAGCTCCTTATTTCTTCAGAGAGAAGTGAGCTTCTGAAAAGCATGATACTTAAGTCTTGAAAATAACTGACATGAGTGGGCAGAGAAGGACTGTTACTGAACAGAAAGACGTTAAGAATTTCCTTTATTAAAACAAATCTTTGAAAATATGGGATTCTGCAGAAAAGACATTAATGCTGTTATAATATACTAACAATTCATTGGATGTTCTGAATTATTTCTTATGAATCTATACTGTTAGAACTACTAACTTTGCTCTCAAATATTCTGAAATAATCCTTTTGCTCAGGAGATAACACTTAGTCTTGCATGTGTATACTTTTTCTGTTTCCTTTAGTTTTTTAACCTTTCTGCAGATGAAAATCTAAAAATCTATTGTGGCACCCAGATAATCATACCTCATATATTCATGTACAGTATTCATGTACATTGTAAGAACACTGTGCTAGTGTCTAGCCAACTGAAAACCATGAGGGTTGTGGCACCATATTGATCTTTTCTAGCCTATTAAAATGTGATAGCCTTTTGAAATATATCTTTCACAGAGAGAGAATCCAAATAGTTTATATATGAACAATTTTTTTTTCCATTTTCTTAATAGGACCCTGTAATAATGATGGGATAACATAGGGGCTATTTTATTGTCTTGTTACAATGCACTACATTGATCCCAACTGTTAAATCATTTTTAGGGCACATTAACAGTATCATGACATCAGGAAAGATATCTTTCAGCTTGAGGGACCTTTTTCCAAGCCAAATACATCCCACATGAACACTGTAAACAAATCAGAGCAGTCTAATTTGTAGTGGACTAATATAGGCCATTTTCAATCCTAAACTGTTCACTCAAATCAGCCTTCACTCAGACCTGGGATGACATTGAAAGGTTTGGAAATACCTGAGGTTTTATTTAAGCTTTGTGTTACTCTCTTAGCTTAAAAATGTGTTTGTTGTTTCTCTTTTGGTGGAATGCATTGAGTTATTTAATCAGATATTGATGAAAAGAACATCCATTCTGAAGGAAATTTGTTACCACTTGTTACTATTTGATATCACTATGAAGAACAGGAAGATTAAGAAAGCAATGGATGGTTTGGCCTTCCTGTATTTCAAAATGTGTATCATTCTCTTAATCAGACCATTGGTATGGGGAAAAAAGTATTGCATTAACTGTGTTTTGACTGTATCACAAATACTCTGTAGCAAGCATCATTTCTCAAGCAGGAAAGTCGAGCACCTGATTCTGATGTCAGGTTTGTAGCATGCTTCCCTTCATATTGGTAAAGGTTTTCTACCTAGCATGTGCACATGTATCTACCTTTCAAAGAACAAGCCTTGCTCTGTTTATCTTTCTTTTTCCTTTATTCATATACTTCCTTCCACTATTTGTTAATAGTGACAGTTTCCCTCTATTTCAGAAATCAAAACAGTAACTACTGAAACAGCAAACATTTGCAGCCTTCATTATTGCCTCCAGCCGTCCTTTGATATGCAGTCTCTGTTTCTAAATTAGCAAATGAATGTGAAATTGGCTGGGATGGGGAAGGCTGGGGGAAATAACCTGAATCTAGTTATAACATGTTCTCTTATGCTGTATTAAATCAGAGCTGATACCACCTTTGTAAAAGCAAAATGAATCCTAAGAAATCTGAGCCAGGGAACCTAATCCAAATTTTTTTTCTAAGAAAAACATCAGGCGTCTACTCAGAAAGAACATAGTGCCTGCAAATACCCAAATATATCTTCCATTTCCAACAGTGTGTGTCATCAAAAACTTACCCCCTCCTTTTATCTAACAGAAATACTTGGGCAAGTTCTGTAGTTCTTATTAACTATCAAAGTTTATACAAACCAATGCCATTAAGTAAAGCCTGAGGATCTTCCACTTTTAACTCACTATTTTTCTAGGGAGAAAAAGGTCTCTTCCACTCTTCAAATAACTTGATTGTTAGGAGGATGAATACTAATTTCTTAGCTGTTTCTTATTCTCTTTGTGTTGGCACCTCTGCAAAAGAAAGAGAAATGATTGTGTTTCTAGCTTGTTTTCCCAGACCCTTGGTTCTCTACATCTCTTCTTGTGTGTTTCATGGGGAAGTGTAGTGGTCATCTCATTGAATTAGAGACTCAAAGACTAACTTTTCAGTGATGATTATGATGTGATAAATTAGGTGAAAATAGTCTGATCAGTAGTTAATAATTCATTAGATACAATTATTTTTGTTTCTTTCTCTCTGTTCTCTGAGGTAAAAAAAACAATGGCAGTATTAAGGTAGCACTCGAAGAAATGAAGACTATATACATGCCAATATATGAAGGCAAGTATATATGATATCTGTATGACTTATTGCCTTTGTATCCTACCCAGAGGTATATACAACGGCAAAACATGTCTTTGCTGAGAAAAATGCAAAGTATATATATTTTGGCAACTGACTTTTGACACAATTTTTAAAGGGATTTCATAGTAATGTCTGGGGGGTTTTTTTATTAATCTTAGTCGCAGTGATAGAGCATTATTAATGGCTTTCCTCAAGTGTTTGTCTAGTGTGGTTGTAAAACACTGAAAACATAAAATATGTACTATTTGCCTAAAAGAGCAAGGGCTGTGCTTGTCTTATCCCATGCACTGCCTCCCTTCTCCCATGTAAATGCATCACATATGTACACATCTTCTATTTCTCTCTCTCTCTTTTAACAGCTTCTACATGCAAAATTAATTTTGTGCTGTCAACCTTTTTAATTTACTGTGGGCTAGGTTTCGCTCTTTGTACCTAACTGTGGGAATGAAGTGATTTGCACTTAATCACTCCTGGAAATGTTGTCCCCAAAGAGACACTCCTCTTGTATTGGCAGGAAATGGTTTACTTTATCTTCGTCTATGTACATCCTCCTCTTCAGTAACTTTGAGCATGCACAGCTCTAAAAGATGGTGATGAAAGCAAAGTTTCATTTCTCTCTTTCACGGGATAAGCATTACATAGATCCGGTTGCTCATCTACATATTCAGTCTGGAAGAAGGAGGGTATCTTACAAGTGAACACAAATCTGATCCAGAACAAAGGAAGCTTGGGCAAAACTGCATGTAGATTTTTTAAGGGCCCCTGAGCAAAGAATCTGAAAATAAAGAGGTTCATTTTACATTCCCATTAGACTCTGAGGCTCCCCAGAGGACTGACTTTTCTGTGTTGTTTGTGTGTTACTTTGGTGTTGACCGTCCACGTGCTGGGAATATAACTGAGGCAGGCATTTGATTTCCTGTGAGCTACAAGATATCAATCAGATAGTGATCAAATGTTGTTGCTACATGAGCCACCCTCTTGGTACAGATTAACACTACGAGCCCTCTGCACAGTGCTGCTTGGTCTTCTCCACAGTCCTCAGTCTCTTTATGGAAAGTTTTTGCCAAGTACAGCCTTGAGACTTCAGATAGGACTTGTGTCCTGCAAGAAATCATTACCTTAGAGTTTCTTTATTTCTTTATCAGACCTATGACAAGAGACATATATTGTACAGTGGGATGTCATTGTAATAGATGGTCTCTGCATATATAGCTGCATTATTGAGTGGAATTTCCCTTCCATGAAAAATGAATTTGAAGAGCCCATCACTGCACTAACTGCAATGAAAACTTTATGGGCAGCAATGAGTGGGAAAACTTATTATCCCCTGATTTTCAAGGGTTTTGTTTTTTTAAAAGTGTGCATTGATATTTTTAGAATTCAGCACAGAGCCACAGTATAACTCTTATCATCCAAGGCATTACATATGGAGAGAAGTAATTGATTGCTGGTTAGTTGTAGCTGTGACTTGGGTTTTGATTAGAATAGTAACTTAAAAACTCTAACAGAAAGCAGCTATTTTGCACATTGCTAAAAAGCATTTGTGTAAGTTTGGTGTGTTTGACTCATACATAATGTATACTCCTTAATGACCTGCATAGCCAAAGGATGGTACTTTAAATTGATGAGTGTGATATATTCATATGTAGAACAAATTAGTTTAAGGACAGATGAAGAATAGATGTGCAGTCCAGCCAGCATGAACTGTTACAATTATAGAGATTATTACAACCACAGTCTAATACCTTCCAGACATCAGAAATCATTAAGTGTCAGAGCTACATAGATCTACAAGCTAGTTTTATCACAAAAATATTATTGTATTACAGTAGTTTCAATTGTGCCAGTATATTTGAGATTAGAATAATATTTGTACTGAAATATTTATTTTCACAGGTTTCTAACTTAACCTTAGAAACATACCCAAGAAGCAGCATGATAAAAAATATCCCCAAGTGAAAAGGAGAGGAATACAGAGTGGTAAATTTTGTCTTGGAGCATTTTGTTTCCAATACAGAAGAAGAATGTGTTGTTTTAAGTCAGTGGAAGTCAGGGTGAAACTGTTGATCTGAGCAAAGCCTGGCCCTCAGATAAGTGTGGGACTGAAAGGAGCTCATTTGCTTGAGGCCAACTTTGAAAATAAGTAATGTGGTCATAACTCTTGTAAGAACCTGTAAAATATTGTAACACCTAAACTCACTTCAGGCTGCACTTAGGTTTAAAAGTGAGCTTGAACCAGACCAATAAATCCTAATATCTGCAGGTTTGCAGGTATACTTTGAGTTGAATATGGCTAACTTTCCTGACTTGGACTACTCCCAAAATTTACACTGAAAAAAATAACTGGAAAGCAAAATTGATTAGATGTGACATTTTTCCTGTTGCAAACACTGTGAAAGAATGACATACCTACTTATCGGATTCTTCACTGCTCTTAATCCTTCCATTTGCAGTTTCATTGGTGATAAATTCTTCACTTACAAGGACTTTGCTTTTTACCTCCATAAGGTAAAAAAGGCATGTGCACATGATGGTACCCCAGACTGTCATGGCAATGGTCAGGAAATAATTTTTTACCCAAAAAAGATCAATGAAAATAAGGGTCACTGGCATAAATTTTTTGTTTAGTGTTTTGTTGATAATGTCATAAATTCCAGGGGGTTGGTGTTTGAAAATTAATATTTCTTCTTTAAAAAAAGAGTGCTGTTGAAATGTAATTTCCTACATAACCCCAGACATTTAAAAAAAAATATATCCTTTGCCCAAATCATACTTACTCTTTTACTAACATGCTGAGCAAATGTTATGCGTGGATTCATACACAGAAGGAGCCATGGTGTGGGTACTGATGGTTAAATTTCTGTATTATTGTTAAGGACTGGTATTTATATTATAGAATCATAGAATCATAGAATCATTTAGGTTGGAAAAGACCTTCAAGATCATTGAGTCCAACCATCAACCATGCCCACTAAACCATGTTCTGAAGTGCCTTGTCTAAGCGCCTTTTGAATACCTCCAGGGATGGTGACTCAACCACTTCCCTGGGCAGCCTGTTCCAATGTCTGACAACCCTCTCAGTAAACAAATTTTTCCCAATATCCAACCTAAACCTCCCTTGCTTCAACTTGAGGCCATTTCCTCTTGTCCTATCTTCAGCCGCCTGACAGAAGAGACCAGCACTCATCTTACTACAACCTCCTTTCAGGCAGTTGTAGAGAGCGATAAGGTCTCCCCTCAGCCTCCTTTTTTTCAGGTTAAACAACCCCAGTTCCCTCAGCTGCTCCTCATAAAACTTGTGCTCGAGGCCCCTCACCAACTTGGTTGCCCTTCTCTGGACACACTCCAGCAACTCAATGTCTTTCCTGTAGTGAGGGGCCCAAAACTGAACACAGTACTCAAGGTGCGGACTCACCAGTGCCGAGTACAGGGGAACAACCACCTCCCTGCTCCTGCTGGCCACACCATTTCTGATACAGGCCAGGATGCCGTTGGCCTCCTTGGCCACCTGGGCACACTGCTGGCTCATATTCAGCCGGCTGTCAACCAGCACCCCCAGGTCTTTTTCTGCCGGGAAGTTTTCCAGCCACTCTTCCCCAAGCCTGTAGTGCTGCATGGGGTTGCTGTGACCTATGGACCTATTATGAGGCCTATGGAAAATTTTAGAAATGCCATTAGCTGGATGAGGAAGTCGTAAGGCCATCCAGCTGTTAGGGCACTGACCTACCTTGTGGAGCTGTTGTGATGATAAATACATCAAAGATGTTTAGAGTCAGAGGCAACAATTACTTAGCTACCTAATATTTAAGCCCTGTGCTACTCAAATTTAGGTACCTGCCCTCAGAATACATCAAAGGTGCTTACAGAAATGTGGTCTGGCTTGTCTTCAGATCTACAGAGGCGTGCCTTCTGCTTACCTCATATTTAGGTACCTTAGCACTTTAAAAATGAAACTCGGAATAAACAACCAGAGGGAGCCTTATTATCCCCAAATCAGCATACTCAGAGTGAGCTGGCTTGGGGCTCTATGGTGAGAAAGACTGAACCTAAAAGGGAGAATGGTAACACCAGTCCATCCACTGCCTTTGCCAGAGCTGGAAGGCTGCACAAGTGATGCGCAGTCTCAAACTTTACCCCTACTACCGCATCTCTTTATTCTTAACGTTAAATAGTGACAGGCACAGAAATACTCATGCACGCAAGCAAGAAATAGAACAAGGTTCGGAAGGTTACGCAATTCCTAGCTCTCATCTTGCCCTGGTAAAACATGAATCATCATCAGACTGTCACAGAATAGGGGAAATCACCTTCCTGCACCCCTCACCAGTCATTCCCACATGCTCTTTTATTAAGACATGAGAACTGAAATTCTTTTCAAGAAAAAGAGGTAAGTTAATGTGGGTTTTTTTCAGGAAGCCAACCCTTGATATGTTTATGGATGACACCAAAATGCTACAAATTTTCACTGTAGAAATTTCTTGGTTATAATGAGGTTTATATCTGAATTTCTTTGGTCAGCTGCTGCATCTGCTTTAGTTTAGACCACATATGGAATGCAAAAAGTGAAACTAGAAGCAAGGAGGACAGCATTTTGAGGTTAAATTGACCAGAAGCTGGTAATTTCTGGATATAAATTCTAAGTTTTCAGAAAACAATTGACCTAGGTAGTTAGGCAGCTAACTGCTGTTTGACTGCAATGGACATCAGGATTTGAAATTCCTCTGAAGATCTGGCTGCTAAAATTGTTTTTTCATACTAGCCATCAAATACTACACAGGAAGGAATCACATAAGGATTCAAAACAGGGATAACAACAACAATGTGCTCATGCTGAAACTGATACAATTCAAATTCAGACGGTGAGGAAAACAAAAGAGCAAAGGAACAGAAATCATGTCTTTTCTGGTCCTACAAAATTCCGGGAAAATCTTATACAAATTCTGCTTATAACAGGGGACATTATTACTCAAACCCTCACAGACAAGACCATGCTATTCATGAATTAATAGATCCAGGACCAGAAGCTCTGTAATTTAGAAAATCTGATACCTAAACCCAATGCGAATTCAGAGGAAGGTAGGGGTGTTTGGGTGTTTTTTTTTAAATAAAACAATTCCCACTGTAAAGAAAACATTTAGAGTGAAACCATGAGTGATCATTAATGACGACTGATTTGAAACTTTTCTATATAACTCCATAGTCCGCTTGTGTTATTGTAGGTCTATTGTATAGCCAGTATCTAAATTGCTGAAATAATCCTCAAAAATATGAAAACTTTGCTAAAAGAGCAAATAGTTTACATGATAAAGAACTGTGATAAGTTTTCAACTTTAACTATATACAGTATTTAATTTTCAGGAAATTTCTGCAGTCTATGCCACTTACTAAGGTGTTCACCCATGCCATACTTAAAATGTATCTATTTTTTTTCTGCAGGAAGTTATTATTTGCCTCCAGTCATATAATATTTTTAATCCAGGGAGCAACTTGTTGATCCCAAGTTTGTTATACAGCCATAATCAGGTAGTTTAAGGGAAAGTATCTGAAAGCGTGACCCATGCTGTGCACAGGTTAAACCCTTAAGAAAAGTGTCTTTTCCAGGTGCAAAGTGGATTCCACAGTGGTGGCCATGGCCAGTTGTCTTAACTTCCTTGGTCCTTGATACACAAGACTTAATTTTGTGTAGGTGCTATTCATCCATGCAGGCTCTCATGGTTGACTCATTGGAACATACGAAGCAGGGAGGCCCCAGTTCTGAGGTGATGCTAGCAGGGGTCTTATCTAAGGAGTTCATTTAGTGTAGGGCCCTAGCAGAGGTTGTGCCTTCCTGCTGCCTATTAGTGTGCCTTACAATTACAAGAAGAGGTGGTGATTTGCAAATCCTGTATCCCAACTATCTCCAACAGAGGTAGAAGTTAAAATGTAAACAGTAAGCCTGGCTTTAGGCTTTTTTTACATTCTGTCAATAACTTACTAATGTTATTCCCAGCTATTTAGTCAGAAATTCCCCAGGAAGTGCTGTACTGTTAAGTGCTGCTTTGGTGCCACGGGATCCATGTTCAGAGGATTCCTTTACACAACATTGTAACCTACTTATCTCAAGCTGACATTGCACACCACTCATCACTATCTGTGGCAGAAGCTTTATCAGCATCTCCAGCAAGAAGCACCACTCTCTAGTTGGAAAAAATCTGTGTTTACAGTTAGAACCATCAATCATTTTGTCCTGTATTCCCACTATTACTTACTGTCTTGCCTGTCAGTGAATAGCAAGCTTCCTGGCTTTACCAAAAAATTGATATACTCTGAAAAAAAGGAGCAAGGAGCAGTCTATAACAGTGTAGGATGTAGTTCTTTTATTTCAAAAAACTAGTTCATAAAAGGAATCTACCAAGTTGCTGGTACTCTTTTGTTGTTTATGTCCCTTATCACTTCAGAAAATCTTAGGTAGGATACAGTAACAAACTATGCTGGTAGTTTTGAGATGTTTGGGCTCAACTTTTGACCAGGGATTGGGACACACTGATACAGTTATAATGTACACCTTTACAAAAGTCAAATTTATTCATACCTTTGCAATGCCCATCAACAGCGCATGTGCATTCCTTCTGCATGCCCAAATACCATGTAAGCCTAGTCCACTGGCTAAATCCCTGGGTCATCCACATTTTCAATGTTACGTGTAGTTCTTAGTCTATGTTTAAGTTGCACACAAATCATGGTCAAATAATTCACTCAAGGTCAAACAGTTCAGGATCTGGTTTCATTGACAGGAAAAGCCATTATGGAAAACTTAAGGAAACCACAGAATACTTTTGCACAGGGTGTGCGGCTCACTGACATTAGCATGAAGCAGCCTTAACAATCCAGAGAATCTCGTTGTGCAGCTTCAGAAAACTACTTATTTTCTCCTTCAGTCATTTGTAAGCTCTCAAAGAAAGCAGGAAGTCTGTGCTCATATGCCTAGCTAATCTAATATCTCTTATTTCTCTGGGTCAAGGTCATCCAGTTCTGTCAGATGGGATATAAGTTTTCTGGAAGGCATTGACATTTGGGGGCTAGAAGGTCAAACAGGGGATTGCTGCTTTGTTGTGGTCATTTTGTTCTGTGTAAAGTATGTAATGCAACATCTTAAAGAACTCACTTGTACTGACATTTAGCCCATTTCCAAGTCATAGTTGTAAAGTTTGCCTTCACTTCCCAGGTAGTAAGGATATATATACCATATATCGTGTACCATATATCATAGACCTCCTATGTACTGATGATGCCTTCTCTGTCAATGATCACAGGTTTTGTTTCTCTGCTGAGTTTTTCAGCAAATGCAGTGCAGTATTCCACTGGATTGTCACTTGTTATTTTAATTTGTGTGGTGGCAGATTATTTTCTTCCTACAGTTTTTACCAATTTTACAGGTCATTACTAGTTGACTAAAAGTGGTGCAATTTGCCTCTGCCAGCTGATGTTTAATAATAACTGTAATTCCTGCCAAGACTGTGCATCAGTAACTTCTGACAGTACATAACACATAGCACATATGTGGATTGACTATGTTACACCCTTCTGACAAGCCATTTAATTGACTGATAATAATCAAAGAATGCGTGGATGAACCTTGAAAGCAAGCTAATTTGTGTGTTTATTGGGAATTTGATACTATGTTGCCCTCTTGTAATTATCAAAGTTTTGTGCTGCACATAACTTGTTTCAAAGCAATTTGTTAGCTTTATCCCTTGCACTAGTTATCCAATGCCAAAGACCTGAAGCAGCATCCATTGAATGTCAAGCCACAGAAAAAGTGAGATGTGGTGGGGCTTTCCTCACCATGAAACCAAGGGCAATTTCTTTATTTACAAACTGTTTAAATCTACTTACATGCAAACTTTAAACTAGGAACTGCCAAGATTTATGGTTCCTTACGGGGCCCTAAGTGCTACATATAGTGAAAAAGTTGGAGTGAACACATTTTTTACTTCTCCTGGAGAAGAAGTATTGCATGGAGGTAGGTCAGAGAGCCAAGTCTGGCTCACTGCTGACTTAATATGTGACCTGGACAAGTTATATAAGCCCATTGTTTCTGCTTGCTCAAGTGTAAAATAGGTAAAATATTTCAGAGGCTACTCGTGTACTTTAATTGGTTGACTGTTTCCTGTGTACTGGATAAAAGGAGATTACTGCATGTTTAAGCATCACATTTCCCTTTTATATTTTGTTTTAACCAGCATAACAAGATTTTCTCATTCTTCCTCTTACCCTTAGCTAGTTTGTGTGCCTGACAGTTCTTTTTTCTCCCATTCTTCTTCTCCTTTTTTTCTCTCTCTGTGTCTTTGTTCTCCCTTTCTTGCCTATTTTATTCTGCTTCTCTGTCTGTCTTCCTGCCCTGTTTCACCATATCATGACATAAATAATTTTTATCCTAGAGTCTCACTGAGTATTCGATACATTGAGCCACATTTTTGCTGCTTGCTGTGTACACACTCCGTGAAACATCAGTCCCCATGGGATGCATGGGTACACGCTTCTTATTCTCAAGTACTTCTGCCTGCTGCGTGCAAATACTTCAGGGTCTGCTGGAGACAAACCCACCCTGAGAAGCTCAAGAGTTACAAAAAGGACAGCTGCCAGCTTAGTTTTGCCTATGATTCTGGTCTGGAGTTTCCCATGGAACTTTCCTTTACCAAAAAAAAGCTATTGCTGAGTCATAGCTGCATACTTGAAGGGGCCTGAGAAGCAAATCTGTGACCCACCTATTGATTGCACTGTCATTTTGTTGTATATAGTGAATACCCAGAGGCACTGGAAGGAAAGGAGGAAGAAAGGGAGTCACCAGACCAGAAAAGAGGGGAGTAGGCTTGAGGGGCTGGAGGGGTGAGTTACCTTACAAGGACCCTGTGCCAAAGGGACAAAACTTTACAGTAAAAGTCATTCAATCTGAATGCTTATATCATTACTATAGAAATGATTTTAAGGTAGTAAAGCTTTGTTGTATGACAGTGGAGATAATTCCTCAGTGCAGACAACGCAAAGTAATACACAGACATCCCAGCACATCTGGCTACAGCACCACAGTGGTAACATTCATGTCTCCCATGATATAGCAAATAACAAAAATTTCTACAGGGAAATGAAGGCATTCTTTTTGAAACAGTTCATTATTGTCTTTTTCAGCTGTCTAGTCTCTTTCATTTTATTCTTTGCTCTTTTAGCTGTCAAAACACTCATTTCTACTCAGAGAGAGCCAGAACTGACTGCTGTCCTTCAACATTGCAAAACCAGATAAGGTAAAGATATCGGCTTACAGCAGGTCCTGACCACCACTGCCCTCCACAAACCCCAGAGCTGTGCTGTACTGTACTGTCCTAGTTATGCGTTGGTATTTATTTTTTTTCCTCTGTGAGTCTATAAAAGCTATAACTGATGTGTCTATAAAAGGTATACCTGATGGCCTGAATGGGAATTCAAGGATGTCAAAAGGAATATTAAGGAGGGTTTGTCATACAATGAAATCTGAAAATGGTGGCATGTTTCTTTTCTGTTGCATTTTCACCCAAAGAAAAATAGCTACAGGAAGCATCCATTGCATGCTGGCATATCCTAGCCCTTATGGATCACATGTCTGCTGGAACTTTACTGGCAGGTTGTTATTCACTTAACTTCTTGTAATTTATCTGTTGAATTGTGTATTCTGTGAGTTTTAGTCTCTTGCTAGGTACACACATATGGGTTATCTCACCCCTACCCTCTCAGAACCCCCAAGTGCAGAAAGAAAAGGCTGATCATTGGGTGCAGATGTAAAGACTGTTCAAGGTACCTTCACCAACAGCTATGGGGAGTGAAAAGGAGAGGGATCAGGCTGAGAGATCTAGAGGAGCAAGGCAACTGGTTTTGAATATATATTGAGTGGATTTGTCCTTATTCTAGCAGTGACTGCTCAAATATAAATGTTCTGGGGTGTATTTTTGTTTTGTTTTGTTTTTAAAACACCAGAATGTTTTGGCCTAATACAGCCAAAACAGAATATTCTTGAGTACTTCTTTCTCATTATCATGAAAAAATCAAACTAATCTTCTTGGCTTATATTTCCAGCAGATTCTTATAATTTCTCTAGCTTTTCCATTGAGAAAATGGAAAACACATTTATTAAATGACCTTTAGTTTTTGCCATCTAGTCAAGTGTTCTTTGCACTGGCACAGCAATTCTATTATCTTGACCTTTGTCTCCCTCATACAGTTTCTCTTCATGCCTGTCACTACTACTGGCTCAGCTAGTAAGAAGAAGAAAAAAATGATAAAAAGGAAAAACCCACAATCTCATTCAAATTGTTAGGCAATGCAAGCCTCTGGAGATGTTTGTTCCAGCTGTGCTTGCTTGTTTTCTGTTTATTTTTACATTTTCAGCCACTTTTTTTCTATTTCTTCCCTAGATGTTTTTATTCTTCAGTCTAAGTCTATTTAACCAGGTATATACATGTGGAGAAACAAAGTTTAGGACAAGTTTAATGTGAGATTTTTTTGGTCTGAGTCATAGCTGTGGTTTGCCTTGATGCAAAACCTTCTACAACAGCATGCTTTTGCACTTCCACGTGCAAAACAGTTGTATTTCTTTGAAGTTAAAATAAAAGGGCTTCACTATTTTCTCTGACTTCAACATAATCAAGCAGCAAGCATCTATGCCTAAATCCTACATTTAACTTTCAGTCTGACCTTGGATTAATCCCTTTACCTCACCATGCCTCTGTTTCCTTTCCTGCCCCAGATCAGCACGCAGGCGGTGCAGTGAGAGTTGGGGAGCTCAGTCTTAATTCTTTAATACAGCTGGAAAAAATCCCTCAAGACATAAGCTAACAGATTTCAAGCCATGCTTGTTGGCTGTTTTCCAGTCTGAGTGAAGTGCAGAGCTACAGGACGACTAATATGGCTTGAAAATATCACTTGAAAGCCTTTATCTCAATAGCATTTTGACTAATGCATAACTTGCAGAAAGACATTCAGTTTATATCTGAAAATATCAAGAGATTTACAGGGTGCCAGTTCTTTCCGTAATTTTGTCCTTTGTTGTGTGATTTATTTCCAAGCAAGTTGCATGCTATTGTAATACATAAATTTAATAAGAAATGTAATGTACTCTGTTTCCTTCCTTTCCTGATACGTAGGAAAGAACTATGGAGAATATACATTTAAGGGCAAGTGACGGGGCTTCACTCTCTTCCAGTGACAAGGACTCCTGAAAAGGGGGCTGATGTGCATACAGATAGATGGTTTCCTGTTGTTTGTATCTAGTCTAATCAAGCTGATTGGGATGAATGATAATGGTGATGTCTTTAGCACATACCAGAAATTTTCTTTGCTTGCAAGCTGGAAACCATTTGCAGTTTGCAGCAGCAATAGTAGTTGACTTAAGATGGGATATTTGATCATTACCCTCATAATGGGAGTTGCTGTTTTTTCACATATATGGCTGCTTACAAGCATAGAAAATAAAAGCATGCTTCATCCATTGATCTGAAAAAGCTCTTTGTAAAAAGGGTCAGCGCTGTTATTCCCATTGAACAAATGATGAAATGGATGAGCAGACAGAGAGAAAAAAATAGCTCAAGGTGATGAGCAGACTGCCAGCAGAGGCGGCAGAGGAGTCAGGTCTTTCCATGGTTGGAACCCCAAAGGCCCTGTGACTCCCCATGTGAAAAGCCTGAGCCACTGCCAGACTCATCAGAAATTCAGAATTGTGGTAATCCCAAGAATAGACTGTTCCCCAAATAATCCATAGCCGGACTTGCAGGAAGTCTATTTCTATTCCAATCCTTTAAGTTCATTTGGGCTTGATAGTTCAAAACCTACAGTTATTTGTATCTGCTCTCATGGTCAACTTCAAAGTTCAGTATCACAACACAAAATACAAAATATTAATCTTACACACCTATGGGTTCTTTGCAAGGGGAATATAAATATGTGAGCAAGTCTTGGGTAGGGATGCTTTTTATGTAGGGGCTTTGTGGAAAAGGAAAAGCATTGTAATTTTGAACAGTACTGACATCTACCTGAGTGTAGACAGGGTGCTATCTGTCCACAGAGCTAACTGAGGACACATTCCACATGAAAATAGAAGGAAGAGCTAATTATGGTATATCATACAGTATCCGACGTTCATGCATAATTTTTTAATTTCCTATTACCTTTTTGTTATCTTCCCATTCATTGACTTAATTGATACACTACCTACCCTCTTTTGTGCCAAATACATTTGTTTTCTTCCTTCTAGGTCAGTTTTACAATTATCACCATAGCAACTTCCAGCTATAAGAAGAAGATACATCTTCTGAATGTCTGGTGATACAACAATAACTGTTAGAACATGGCATTTTTCATGTTGGAAACATCTGGAGTTCACAACCAGCAAAGATCTGTAAAAATGTCGGTAGCTCTTTAATAATCACCCAAGGCTGCACTTGTAAGCTTTATTACGATGCATTTACAAACACTCCTTAGTCACCAAGCATGGAACGTGATAAAAATAAGCTTTATTCCAACACAAGAAATTAAAATACAAAGTTCAGTTTAAAAGTCATGTGGCTTAAAAGAAAAAAGATAGAGTTTGAACTGGCCTTTGTGTCAAGGCCTTTATTTTAGAGAGTTGGGCCATACTCCATTCCTCTGCTGTTCCCAGCCTATTACCTACAGCACTAACATTGCTATTTACTGGCTGATTATATCCTCTGGCAAGATTTGGACTGTGTCTACTTCCCTGCTGCAAACTAATCAGTTTTCAAAATTAGTTATTGATCTCAGGCTCATTGTGGAGGACAAATTTAGTGGCTGGTTCACTGAGTGTCAAGAGTGCCACTCTTTGTGTGAGCTGCATAGAAGTGAAAACAAACAAGATATTCAGGCCCACGTACATATATAATCACCTAATATAAGGAAATACAAGACAAGTATAAATGCATTGGCAAATGAAATAGCTTTTTTATGAGAAAGATGACCTAAAGAAATCCAAGACTATTCCTCTGTTAAGGTACACATGTAATTCTTCCTATCTACTGCGAAGTGTTTATCTGAGAGAGAACACATGTATCAGCACTATTACTGGAAAATATTACTATTATTTAATTTGAAGTGTTTTGGGGGTTTGGGTTTGTCTTTTGGGTTTTTTTTAAGGTAGCAAATGAGCTTATTTTTTTAAGATAGACCACTCTTGAGGTTTTAAGTTGCAAACATATTAGATGAAGTCAGGAAGATTTTCAAATAATAATTATGTGAAGTTGGGTTTTATGTTTTAGTGACTAACAATGTGCTGCCATTATCCATTGCCTAGCTCTATCAAGCTACTTTAAATCTTTTCAGTGATTATATTGTCACTCCTTTGGTTGTAATGGGGACTTATCAGATGCAAGACATTTTCATTGGGAATGTTTCCCTGTAAAACGTTGAGAGAGAAAGATATAGTCAATAACCCAACATTTTCCTGGAGGTGAAAGGGCCATGCCCAAGTTGTTTCTCTACCTGAATGGAAGTACATGAACACTAGGCTGCATGTTTCCAAATTTCATCCCCAGATAGACCTATAAAAATTTTGAAACCTAATTCTTTTTCTGAGAAAAGAGATTCCCCTATAGGTTCAGCTGCAAGCATGCATTTCCTAGTCCCTTTAGAAAAACTCTTAGGACATAGAAGCATATTTAAAATATTGAAAATGTCCAAAATATTTTTAATAACAGTCTACTCCCATCCCATTGCAACAATTTAATTATTTATGAAAAAATTCAACATTAGAAAGGTTTTCCTCACCCTTAAACTTTATTCTCAGTCTTTGTACTGGAAGAAAAAAACAGATTTTCTAAACATTTCACCATTGAAACAGCATACAGAATATCTGCCAAGTGTGTCTGTGTGCGTGTGTGTAAATATATATTTGAAAATTAATTTAAGATGTTCAGTAATTCTTTTATTTTAGTAAGCTCCTTGAATTTTATTTCAAGATTAGCATTTAAAAAGTGTCCCAAAATGAGAGTGTCAAAACCATTGTTTGCATAGAATTTTCATTAAAAACTGTTATTTTCCAAAATTCACTCAAAACTTGGCCCAAATTTCCTGAAAGGTTTATGAACCTAGACTCTATTTCTGATTTATGAGAAAACCACAAACCAGGTCCTTGGCTTTGCTTGAGTTTTGAGACTTTCATGGTGTGGTTTATTTCTGATGTACAGAAGAGCTGGAGCCTTGATGAATAGTTGGTGGTTTGTAATTATGCTCCTTATTTCAATGACACACAAAAATTTTCAGAACAAAAGTTTTTTATTTGTATTGATGCAAATTACAAATTACTAAGAGTTTTATTACAAGGTTCATTTTAAGTTGAAAGTTTGACCCTACATTCCTGTATGCTTAAATTTTCCATAAAACTCAGTAAGAGCTAGAGTATGCAAAGAGTACAAATCCTAAGTATTACAGGAATTTAATCTTAGAAAAGAAATAATGAGACAGTAGAGTTACCTGATTTGCTGTGTATTTCACAATTAGTTTCTGTTACACTGTGATGCCTTTGAAACATGCTATTTGTTTTCCACAGTTTTTGAATGAAGCCAGTGTGTTAGAACAGCCTTCTCACTTTTACCTCTTAAACTTACTAAGATGTAGCATATGAATCCATTCCACTACAACATCTGAGTTAAAACCTTCCATGGTTAACATATACTTTGAACCAAACACTCCTTAGTCGCCTACGTTCCTGCATTAATGTATCTGAAATGTTTCAGATTTAAATCTGGATGTTGCTTTGGTCATCTTTAGCAATAGTTAATATATTCTCTATTTATTTTCATCTAGTATGCTGCTATAGAGAGCAGAAAATATGTATGCCAGAACGTCACTTCTTATTTCTGTAAATATAGTCCTCTTCTTTCCTCAGAGCATTAGAGATGTAGAATTGTTTTCTCCCAGAAAATGATAACTGGAGTAAGGTAGCATATCTATTAATTTTGATAGAATTGTGCTCTGATATAATACTAAGGAGTTGGACCCGTTCTTTTATTTTTAAAAAAATTCTGTAAAAAGAAAGGTAGTGCAGAACTTTTTCTTTCATTTTAATTATATGATTTGAATAGATCTCCTTAGTGACTGCTGATGCCATAAGCAACCTCTGTGAAGTTTTTCTTTATGCCTGCTCCATTTTTTAAATCCACTTGCATCTACAAAGCAAAAAAGTATTTTGAGAGATATGAGTGAATTAAATATGTAATCAATTTAATTTGAAGATGGGCACCAAAGTCTAAAAACCCCAACATTTATTTGTTTCAGTGAAGCAGTCAGTGGACAAAGAACTTTGTATACAATTGATCTATAAATATAAGTAAATCAATAAAATATTTTAGACCTCCATTTCTTAGCCTATCTAGGTCATTGAAATGCCCTATCCTCAAGGGAATTAATGAAATAAAAAAATATATTACTTTTTTATTTGGGCCTCCTCTGTCTGCCTGCAATTTCTCTGCTTTCACATCTAGAGTGAATGCTTCCACTAGTATTTACATTGACAGAGGTAACACAGCCATCTTTTGTCCTAGATTTTTATTAGACTAAAACTGCACTGAAGAGCAATATGCTTAAAAATGTTTTGGCACACTGTCGTGGTTTAACCCCAGCCAGCAACTAAGCACCACACAGCTGCTCACTCACTCCCCCCCCCCCCCAGTGGGATGGCAGAGAAAATTGGGAAAAGAAGTAAAACTCCTGGGTTGAGATAAGAACGGTTTAATAGAACAGAAAAGAAGAAACTAATAATGGTAACACTAATAAAATGAAAACAGCAATAATGAAAGGATTGGAATGTACAAATGATGCACAGTGCAATTGCTCACCACCCGCCGACTGACACCCAGCTAGTCCCCGAGCCACAATTCCCTGCCCCACTTCCCAGTTCCTATACTAAATGGGATGTCCCATGGTATGGAATACCCTGTTGGCCAGTTTGGGTCAGGTGCCCACTTCTTGTGCCCCTCCAGCTTTCTCGCTGTCTGGGCATGAGAAGTTGAAAAATCCTTGACTTTAGTCTAAACGCTACTTAGCAACAACTGAAAACATCAGTGTTATCAACTTTCTTCCCATACTGAACTCAAAACACAGCACCGTACCAGTTACTAGGAAGACAGTTAACTCTATCCCAGCTGAAACCAGGACACACACTCAAAGATAGGACTGAGCAACTAAAAAAACTACTAAAATGAAAATGTAAAGCTTTGTACACAAGATACATTTTTCAAAGAAATAGTCTCTCATATGAAATTTAAGCTATATTTTAATGAGCTTTAATTAAGAAGATGGGAAAATTCAAGTTCTGAGAAAATCAGAAGTGAAGGTGCACTACTAGCATACTGGATGCCAGCACTGAGGTATAATTAGTAAAATTTTTGAAACAGAGTACAAAAGATAATTACTTGTGTCACTGAGGTGTTGTTACACTAAACAGTGGTACACTAAAATGGAGTATGCTTTAGATTTGTATTTGGTTCTCGTTCTTTTTGGGATTGGTTTTCTTCCAAAATTTTATTAGCAACTTTGTGTGGTTGTATGCTAACTGAAAATTTTTTAATAGCTTTTAATTATTTTTCTTCTTATGAAAATTATGGTAATTTTACAGGGTTTTATGTTTTCATAGTAGAAAGTTTGTTTGCTATTTTGGTTATCTCATATGCCAACCCTCTTGATAAACAATTAATATCTGTTAATGGAATAAGGGATTCCTGGTTCAGGTATTTAAGATTCTTGAATCTTGAGTACAGCTTTGAAAACTTTTAACAGCTTATTTTTTATACCATATATATATACTATTTTTGAAAAATGTTTTATTACAGTCGAATGCTTTCAAGGCTGGAAATTAATTCCTTGGGAATTATGTCTTCATATTCAGTAAGACAATGAAAAAGGAATAAGGCAGATCTTTTCTCCACAGACAATTCATCAAAGGAATTTTATGATGGCATGACTCAACTGGAATCCTACTGTTGTTTTTCAAAACTGTTTCCTTGAATAATTTCAGCTAACCACATACTTTGAAATAGAGCTGTACTTCAGCTCCCTAGATATTACCAGTGTATGAAATAAATGGACCTTCTTTCTGTACACAAGACGAGGATCTGACTTGTAGTTTTGAAGTATGAGGATCTTACCTTCTTGAGTTTGTTGGATATGGGGAGATTTTGAAAGCAAAAATAGAGCACCACGTACCAAAGTCGCCCTGGTCTTCAGCCCAGATGTGTTCCTAAGCGGTGTGTCCAACGGTGAGTCAGAGCAAGGGGGTAGCCAGGTCTACATACCTTGGCACTCTGGGCTGGAATAAATGAGGCCAAGTGTAAGCCAGCAATTTCCATATTTTGTGTGGCTGCCTGTGCTCCTTCATCAGAGGAGACGGTTGGTCAGCCTGCTACATGTAGCAATTACAGATATCGCCACAGGTAAGACCATCTCAGCAGTGACTCCCAGAAATGCCAAAAACTGGAAGCTGCCATCTGGGGGTCAGCTTTCACATGACAGCTAAGCCAGTTTTGTAGGCAGCTGTAACTGAGAAGGGCAGGCAGTTGATGTGGGGACTTTTCTTCTGTGCCTGGGATACATGAGCGTGCAGCTGGGGAGTGGCAGAGGGGAGTCGGGAGGAATTCCCCCTTTTGGACACTGCTAACACTTAGGTCACCTTACACTAATTTGCACCAAGAACAGCATAGCTAAGTGTAGCCAAACATGGATCCAGTTTTAAATGAAGTATCTGTTCTCTTATTAGTTTATACACACAGAAATATATTTCCTAAATTAACTAGTTATGTGAATAGTCTAAGAAAATCTACTCCACAGCTGGATCAAGAAAAAAAAAGTCCTCCATAGTGTGCATAACAGGACTTGTCATACTTCTGACAGCTGATGGAAACACATTTCTGGAAAGCAGAGTTTGTATTATATGAGTAGATAACAACAGCATTCCAGTAATGTTTGTCCTACTAAATTCATACCTACCTCCTTACCAAGAGTAACACAACTAAAAGCTATCTGCTGAGAGACACTGAGCATTCCCAGATTAACATGGTCTAAAAGAAGCACGCAAAGTTAGTGCATCTGTATGCTCCCTTTGAGTGTGATTACTACATAGGCCACCAGCTGTGACTACAGCTACATCTCTAGCGTTACTGAGTTGTAAAAAAAAGAAAAAAGCAACAATACAATGTTTAATATAATTTCCATTTATCTTTGGTGCCACAAATCAGGATTAATTGAATATAATACTTCATATGAAAGTAATTGAAAACATGACATCTCCATTCCCACACCCAGAGTATGTTCATCATTTAACAGCAAGGTAAGTTACAGAAATAAAATCTAAGTTAGGAGAAGAACAAGTCCCTGTGATTTTGAGTGTTTTGAATTGTTGGTGTTTTTTTCCATTCTAAATCAGTAGCTGCTAATAAAGCTAACCAAATTACTACAGATTTAGCGTCTAATATAAATGAATTTATCTTCTGTGAAATGCAAGGTGGCTGCATTTGGAGTCCATTTGAAGATGTTTAGCAATGCAGAAGCTATCCCCATGCAGGAATGGTAATGGCATTCACTACAAATAGCAGTTTTGTATTTTAAATTTGTGATGTGGCTTTTCAGTCCAGAAGGAATTAATCCTTTCTTAGATTTGATCCAAGCATGATTGCACCAAAGCTTTTATGGCCAGTCGGGGTAGAAACACTGTTACATCTTTGGCATAGCACTATTTTCTTTTATGTAGATTTTCTTCCAGTAGAAAGTGAAGGTCTTAAAATGTGCAACTTAAGTCAGCTTAAGTCAATCCCAAACACTACTGAAATAAAGAAATCCAAATAGTGTTAAGCAGGTTGATAGCATGCAGCACTTGACTAGATTCCTTCTATTTAAACATTCAGGTTTGCTTATACACTGCCATTGAATTTCAAAGCACAGTATTTGGTTCATTTAACAACTGCAGACACTACATTAGCCTTTCTCGCTACCAACTTCGCATCCCATATGCCTGCCTGATCCATCTGTCATGTTTTGTCAAATGTAAGTGTTCTCAGGGAGCAGCCATGATTTTACAGTGCATTGCAAAATAGGGCTCCAACCTGAATAGCCACTGAACCACAGCCTAAATTTTAATACTAGAAGAGCCAATGGAACCTCTGTAATCATGAGGACTATGAGCAAGGAGGAATGGTTACATTAATGTAGATACGTGGTGGGCAATAAGATATGTAAATCTTCACTGAATGGATAACATAAGGACAGTAATATCAGGTTAGATTATACAGTCAGTATTCTGCCTTTGGAAGTACCCAATAAAAGATGCTGAGAAGAAAGCTTAATAGGCCAAGCACCCAGAATCCTTTCCTAGTTCTTACCTCCTTGGCTCAAAACAAAAAGAGCACACAAAAAGCTACGGATTTGGCTTTTTAGGGTAGAAATGGATGATATGGAATTAATTGCGATCTAAATACGTATACCTCAACAATCTGGCCGCTGATATTTCCATACTTCAATTAATACGTAGTATGATTCCTGTGATGATAAGATGCTAAAAAAATTATCATTCCAAACAGGAGGAGGAGGAGGAGCTGTTTTAGTATATTATTGTCAAGATTTATGCATTTATATACATACAAATCTCTTTTTCTGCCTCTGCACATGCACTGATACATACACACACATATGTATAGAGTATACAACTATAGCAGAAATTGATTACACTGATTTCTTACTGTCGTTGTGACAGAAATTATGACTTATATTAAGTGTACAATATCAAATTTTATAGCAACAGCTGTATCATTGTCCAAACAACTTCTTCCCTGTCTATAAGAACTATCTTTT
Organism: Haliaeetus leucocephalus; assembly: GCF_000737465.1. Classification (NCBI taxonomy): domain Eukaryota; kingdom Metazoa; phylum Chordata; class Aves; order Accipitriformes; family Accipitridae; genus Haliaeetus; species Haliaeetus leucocephalus. The sequence continues at coordinate 2,747,388 of NW_010972664.1, forward strand.
TTTTTTAATATTCTTATATGCAAATTGCAAGGTAATCTCCTTGAAAATAAGTCACAAGTCTCTCCTTGTAAAATAATAAGAAAATTAATATAACTATGGTACTAAAATTTTAGCATGTAAGAGACAACTTTTTTTGCCGCTAGTTATTTAGACTGTATACATGTCAAGCTAGTGCATAATGATATAAGAACAGCTGTACTAATTAAGTTATATAGTCACTATCCTCCTTGGAGAGTAGTCAGTAAAAGTGCTTAGGAAAAGAGTTTCATAAAAGGCTAACTATAGAGCATTTTCTTAGTATATGCTCTCATTTTCAGACAATCTGTGGCATTGAGATTTCCTGACCCAGAGCCTGCATGCACATCTTTGTGCTTAATGGCCCTTAATGGATCTTTTTTTTCTAATCATTTGCCTAATTTTTTTTTTAACTCATTTATCCTTTTGGCCTTCGCAACATCCTGTGGCCATGAGTTCCACAATTTAATTATGCGTTATGTGAATAAGTACTTCCTTTTGACCCTGGATGCATTAAGAATACTTTATCTGTATTTCTTCTTTTTTTTTTTTTTTTCTTTTTTGCTGATACCTATGCAGCAGGAACAAACTGCTTGGAAACTTTGTTCTTTAGACTTTACCTCAGTGTTCTTTGAATCTGAAATGGCCCTTTTGATATTGGCATAAGAAAGCATATGAATTATAAACTGTACATAAATGCTGGCTATATCCTGATGCACACAAGAGATATGTTTCTACTCCAGCTCTTTTTTGTTTACCAGAATGCTCTCTTTCCTTTAGTTTTAGAGACCACGGGTCCCTGATAAACTTTTGTGGTCTTGTCTTTTATGAATCCAAACCTCTAGGGGCTGTGAAGGATCGAAGGAATTAAAACAAACAAACAAAAAAATCCAAACAACCAAACAAACACAAAAACCCCTCCAAAACCAGAAGATATTATAAGTTTGAACTAAAAAAACTACAAAAAGACTAGATTTGGCCTGAACACTATGTGAGAAAAAGGAGGTTAGTCTTCATGTTTCCAAAGTTTGATGGCCTCTGGCAGATTCAGCTTTATTCTGTAAACAAAGGGAGTTGCTCTTGCATCTGTTGTTGGTGAATTTGGCCCAAGTAATGAGGCATAATTCAATATCAAGATCTGATCATTAAAAATAAGGAAGTCAACTTCTTTAATGGAAGAAGTGGAAGCAAACAGGAGTTTTGAATAACACCATTCACAATTGAGTTATTTTTCACTAAATAACTGAATGTGGATTTATGGCCATACCTGAGGTGCTGCAGTCTAAAAATGTCAGCTTTACAACCTTTGATTTAGCTTGAAAGAGGCAGAAAAATAAAGAGAAGAATAAATCTGATGAAATCTCTGAAGATGAGGTTTTATTTCAGGCTAACTGAAAGAATCGCTTTTGTGGAGAACGTACTTTATTTTAATCTGACTGCTAGCTTTTTTGTGCTGGTTTTATTTTAAATTTTTTCTTCATAGTTCTCAGCCAAATGTTCTTCAAATGGCCTTGAGTCAGCCATTGCTGACCAGAAGACAATAAATACATAATGTGGATAATATCCTTCCTAGAGAGATTATCACAAATTATTTTGCACCTTGTTGAGCATGTCATGACTCCTGGTGTGATGCTTGGCAGTTCACTGCCCTCCAAATGCACTGCTTGGTTGTTTCCTATATCCTACAGTTTCTGATTTTGTTGTGTAGATTATCTCTCCTCTTGTTTTGCCATCAGCATGGATATAAAACTCTATTTGTAATACTGAAGCTACTAAGTGATATTTCAGAACCTTAAGTATAAATGTACAGTCTTCATGTAAGCTGTTTAATACATTTTCCTGTAACTTCTTAAATTGGCTACATCACATCTTGGTTGTTCAACTACATGTAAAAGTTCAATATTTTTATATTCTAGCAACAGAAAATATAAGATGTGCTTTCATAGGAAAGGTAATACAGCTTGATTATCTGATACAAATATGAGATTTTTATGAGGCTGGTTTTCAGCTAGCTAGGCCTGGTTGTAAAATGTGTCACACTTTTTAACTAAAAAAATGCACAATAAAGCTAGGAGAATATGTACTATATCAGGTGCCTCTCGTGATAAAAGGTGACAATCAGTGCGATTTGAATCTTGCTGTCTCATCTCCAGCATGTTTTGAAAGGACCGCTGAATCAACTGGTGAGTCTGATGACTCTTCAAAAGGAAAAAAATGAGCTTATCAATATGAAAATAATTATCGTACCTGATTTGATATTGCTAATAGGTCAGCAACAATAAAGGGCTGTTTCCTGGAATCAAAGGGTCCCTGGACTCATGCCACATAAGAAGGCAAAGGCTAGGTGGAGGCAACTGCCTGCTTGCTTTCTTGTGCATGACCAGAGTTTCACAGCTCAGTCATCCATTTCCTGGACATTTTCCTCCTTATTTTTAGCATTTTGGAGCATTGGCGTGCACAAGGCATTCAGAATTAAAACCAAGGCAACCTCAAGACATAGCTGACTGAAATGTTTATATGCCTCACAATGTATCCTGTCGTCATAGCCAACCTTGAAGGAACAGATGATTCCTGCTTGAGAAAACTACATTATGAAAATCTGGAAGGGGCTCAGTGCTATGAATTGTTCAGACTTCTTAAGTTGTGTTGTTTAGCCTAAGACATGAGTATACTATTCCTTTTCTAGGAAATAACTAACAGCTTACTATTTCAAAATGAAGGATGGTTCAAATGTGACAATATTAAAAGCAGTAACATATTTTCCATTTAAAATTCCCTCTATAATGGACCTTTCAGGTTGCTACAGGGGAAAAAAAAGTTAGACAATACTGTGTTCTTAGCTTTTAACATTTTAGCTTGTGACTGATTTTAAGTGCCCATTAAATACAAAATAATTCTCATCTAAATATTTTATCCAGCTAAGAAATAATTTATTTCAGGTTTGTCTTTAAGCGTTCAAAAGTTTTGTAGAGTGTGTAGAGCTGATCTCTACCTTTTCTTTGCAACCATGATACTATGCCAAACAATTTCTACACCCTTGTCTTGAGGGAGGCCAGGCTTTCAACAAAGGAGTCTTTTGTCTAGGGCTTGTTTAAAAATGGAAATACTTATCTGAATTGTTTTTTATTATTTGTACAAGTAGCAGTGGTTGTCACCACAGTATGTTAGAAAAAGAGAAAAATCACCTAGGGAGAGTATCAGAAAGATAAGGCTCTCGCAGGGGGCTCTCAGGTTCCAGTGAGCTCTGCCAACACTCTAATTTGGTTAGTTTTACAGAAGGCAAACTGTCAGTACCTGCTCTGGCCTGCAGTGTTTGAGTCCTAACTTTCCCTTGGGGTAAAAAAAAAACCCGTGTAAACTTACCTATATACACAAGGGTATATATTATATATGTGTGTATATACATATATATAGGTCGGTGGGTGCATATATATGTGGATGGGCAACTGCTACCTTGTAAGCTAAATGGAAAATAAGTCTTCTTCCTTACAATTTCTGTTCTTCCCCCTTTTAATCTTCATGTCATAGTTCAATGCTACTATCTCAAATCTTCATATTTTTTGCCTCTGCTAATAGTTTGATGTGTCTTACACTATATAGAGCTGACACAGAACACATGGTAGATTACTGAGCACAGAATTATTAGCTAGGATTTCTACAGAGAAGCTATCCATGCTACCACTGAGGGTATGACTAAAACTTAAATAGATAATTAATATTTCATTAAATACAATAATAAAATCAATTGCTCTCCCCCAAAACTACTAAAGCCTAAGTCAAGTATTGTTGCCAGAGTTTGAATGCTGTCATGGTTTAACCCCAGCCAGCAACTAAGCACCACACAGCTGCTCACTCACTCCCCCCCCACCCAGTGGGGTGGCAGAGAAAATCGGGAAAAGAAGTAAAACTCGTGGGTTGAGATAAGAATGGTTTAATAGAACAGAAAAGAAGAAACAAATAATGATAATGATAACACTAATAAAATGACAACAGTAGTAATAAAGGATTGGAATGTACAAATGATGTGCAGTGCAATTGCTCACCACCCACTGATCGATTCCCAGTTAGTCCCCGAGCGGCGATTCCCTGCCCCCACTTCCCAGTTCCTATACTAAATGGGACATCCCATGGTATGGAATACCCTGTTGGCCAGTTTGGGTCAGGTGCCCTGGCTGTGTCCTGTGCCAACTTCTTGTGCCTCTCCAGCTTTCTCGCTGGCTGGGCATGAGAAGCTGAAAAATCCTTGACTATAGTCTAAACACTACTGAGCAACAACTGAAAACATCAGTGTTATCAACATTCTTCGCATACTGAACTCAAAACATAGCACTGTACCAGCTACTAGGAAGACAGTTAACTCTATCCCAGCTGAAACCAGGAGAAATGCTTTATTGCTTCTTTTTCTTAGAAGAACTGAAAAGCAACAAGATTTACTTAATCAGTACTTTCTTTTAAGGGATTATACAATGCTGGATGTTTGCTCTTTGAAAATAAAGACTTTAGTTTGGTCTGACAAACATTGTTTGTTGGACAAGTAAAAGCATTCTACACATATCTGGAAATATTCTAGCAATACTTAAGTATCAGAAATAGTGTGGCCAGCAGGAGCAGGGAGGTGATTGTTCCCCTGTACTCGGCACTGGTGAGGCCGCACCTCAAGTACTGCGTTCAGTTCTGGGTCTCTCACTACAGGAAAGACATGGAGGTGCTGGAGCGTGTCCAGAAAAGGGCAACCAAGTTGGTGAGGGCCCTGGAGCACAAGTCTTATGAGGAGCGGCTGAGGGAACTGGGGTTGTTTAGCCTGAAAAAAAGGAGGCTGAGGGGAGACCTTATCGCTCTCTACAACTGCCTGAAAGGAGGTTGTAGCGAGGTGGGGCTTGGTCTCTTCTCCCATGTAACAAGCAATAGGATGAGAGGAAACAGCCTCAAGTTGTACCAGAGGAGGTTTAGATTGGATATTAGGAAATATTTCTTCACTGAAGGTGTTGTCAAGCATTGGAACAGGCTGCCCAGGGAAGTGGTTGAGTCACCATCCCTGGAGGTATTTAAAAGACGTGTAGATGTGGTGCTTAGGGACATAGTTTAGTGGTGGACTTTTTACTGTTAGGTTAATGGTTAGACCTGATGATCTGGAGGGTCTTTTCCAACCTAAATGATTCTATGATTCTATGAAGTGGAAGTAAGAAAGAACTGCAAATTTCTATGGAAATGTATATTCAATCAAATCTGGCAAATGAAGCGAATACTTTTGTTTAGTATTTTGCATATTCTGTGCAGTATTTTGAAAGCTGCATCCTTACCCTAGAGTTAGCATTATACTTGCAGTTAATAGGAGCAGTGTATAATCACAAGTCAGGGCTGGGCTCTGCCAGGTCCTGGTGCCCTGATCACACTACTGCTCTCATCCAGTCCACGTACCCTGACCTCCTTGGTGTGGAAATGAGGGTCCACAGATAGGACCTTGGTAGGTGTTTGCTACTTGAATGATACAGAGCTGGGACACAGAATGCACCTTCAGGCGTGGTAGCACAGAAGTGTTCCACTACCTTCTGAGACCCACCAGATTTCAGACACCCTTGTTCAAACATGCCTCGGTTACCTGGGCACAATGTGCTTCTCTGGACTGTCATTAGGTGTCTTCACCACTACAGACCCAACAACTCCTCCTCCTCAGAAGGGGCAGAAAAGCAAGCCAGTGAGTTCTGGATATATTTGCCTATAATTGGTGCTCTTCCCATAGATTACACTTGAGTATGCTCACAAGCAGCTGATGAAAACTGTGAACATAGCCATCAATCTTCAGGAAAAAATTAGAATCTAGGTTTAGACTCAATCCTGTTTCACTCTGGTATGCACTTAAATAAAAATCAAATCCTTCTCACACTTTTTGAACAATCTGTAGTACAAACACATACTTGTTTGTTTTATTTTTGAAGCAATGTCTCACTGCACTTATGCAAAACTTCGACCCCACTTCTCCCTTAGAACATCACTGTCATGGGATGCAAGATCAGCTAGAATTTCAGGCACAAGAAAGGGTCAAATAGTGTAACTAATCACACATTTATGAAAGACAACAGAACACAAGTTCACCAATTTAAGCCTGCAATGCAACCACAATTAAATGTTGACCTGCCATTTGAATCACAAGCCATTATTGCCCATACACCTTAAAAATCCAAGCATAAAAATTCCCCAGAGAGATGCACAGCCAGCACTTTCTCTGTTGTGTTTCCTCCACATTTTAAAATTAGTACAAGTAAAATGTGGAAGTAATTTTATGATTGCTTGGGTCTTAGCATAGTTTGTGTTTCAGAGTGGATTTTCTGATCTTTTTAGCTGTTTATCTACAGGTCTTCTGTGAGAGCATTTCTCCATTCTTCCCTGGTGTTCTCAGTCAGTTCAGTCTTTACGTAACTCTTCTGTAGTTCTCCACTTCTCTCTCCATTACCAGTGTTTATTGCTAGCCGAGTCTCATGATATGTAACTAGAAAATCTGATGCTTCAGAATTGTTTAGAATAAGTATTCTATGTTAAAACTTTGTTTGCCCCCTCCTTATGCTGAAGAAGACTACACAAGGCTTCTCCTAGTCTATATGTCTGTTTAAAGTGATACAGGATGCTCTTAAAATTTCATATTTTAAATGCTAAATTTGCTTCCTTTATGACAGTCCATGGCAGCTAAGGAGATTTAGGTTTTCTAACTTTGTTTTTTATCACTGTGTTTCTCTGTGAAAATACAGATTCTTAGAAAAACATCCTAGATTTGACCACATCTACCCTTTGGATTGGTAGGTAGCATTTACTTAATATATTTTCAGGAGGTTATAGAAGTACAAGTTTGCTTTTGGCAGTCTTGGAAATTTGCCATGTTCTCTGTTATCAGCAGGTGCACTACAGAAAACAAAAAAACCCACCATGTGATTTGCATTGGTGGTGTACAATGCTGGGAGAACTCACTGCCCTGCCTGAGTTTCCTGAGCTGACATCAATTTTAAAAACTGGAGGAAATTCACATTATAAGATATGGAGCTATTGATGCACTACAAAGAACTGAAAGCTAGGCGATAACATTTACTGGATGCAAATATGATCAGGAAAACTGCAGCCACAACCAGCTCTTTCCTATTCTTTTTCAAAATATGACAATGATTAGGCAGTGTGGGATAGCTAAATGTCCAGTTGTCATTTTAGCTCACTTAAATCCACTTGATCAAACTAGGAGAACTAAATGCAAACTGGCAGTCACTCTTACTTCTAGGAAGCAAGTCAATATTTGGTCCACGTGTAGTGGATGTGTAGCTAATGCAATAAAGATGGTTCTTAAATTTTTTATATATAAAAATGAAATTGCAAATATTTTTTAGCTCTTTTTTTTTTGCATTTCACAAAGAAGGGTTTATCCTGTTTTCCACATTTGAAAGGCAGACAATTGCTGTGTTTCTGAATATTTTTGGACACTTGTTTATCAGAATAAAGGATTAAAGCTTTGTGAATAAATACAAAAATTCTGCAATTCAGAAAAGCACAGCTTTCTAAATTCAGAAATCCTCTTGTGGTAGCTTCTTGAACTAATATATTTATAAACTATACATTGAAGGTACTCAGCAGACTTATAATATTTTATAAATACCATTACGCACATTAATCAGCAAGCTTTTGTGATTTCATTCAAGTCAAGTCCACTAGGATTCCTCTCACTTTGTAAAGTCAATCTTTTTCTTTTTTTCCTATGGTGTTTTAGGGGGTGTCTACTTAGTTAATTTCTCCAGGGCTTTATATCATCCTCCTCCACTGCTTATAAGCAACAAAGACAAGACAACAGAGATTGAGGAAAAACAGAATGCAAGATGGGTGCTCAAAAATACCTTAGTCATTCCAGCCAGATCTTTTGTAGCAGAATGGAGTATCTTGTTCCACATAAACTGGATTACTCAGCACTAGTGTATATTAACCTTATCCCTTCCATCAAGTTTATGCAGACATTGGTCATAGCTCAGTTTAATTAGGGTTGGGGTTTCTGTGTAATGTGATGCGATATAATATTAAGTGCATACAAATATTTGGCTAGACAAACATCTGCATTTTCACTTCTGAAATCAATCACAGTCTGAAAAATACTGGAAATGAATGAACCAATGTATATGAGCAAAGTTTCTGCAGTCATTTAATGAACAGTACCCGCTTTGTTAGGTACAGACTGAACATTCACTCAGATAAATAGGAGCTTAGGCTAAAGGATATTTAACCCTCTCACATCTTTCTGTTATTTACCACTTGGTAGACTAACACCTTTCTCAGCAGACATTCCTTGTGAAAGAATACAACTTCGTCAGAGCTAGAAAATTATTAATTAGTTGAGATGATTAGGGAAAATCTGAAGTATCAGTGAAAAGTTGCCCTGTAAGTTCTAAAAGCACATGGAGAAGCACCAGTGAGGGGCAAACATAGTCACAATAATTACCAAAAAGCCAGGATACTTATGGCTAAAGGATTTAACTTTCTCTTCCTTTCTCTCCTTTCACATGAGAAGTTTCATATTGTAGCAGGTGTGATATGACTGTGCCTATCTCAGAAGCCAGTCAGCAGCAGTAATGTTCACAGATTGCTTCCCATACTAATGTTCTCTTGCCAGGCTGAACTGGAGTCTTTATTGGAGATGTATAGTTTAGCCAAGCACTGGCAGCTCTAATGTACTCGGGTCTTTTTGCCTGTGCCCTTTTATTTGGGTTAGCTTCCTACTGTATGTTCTTTCTTATCTCAGCAAACTGATATTCAGAGGGCTTTTTTTCTTTTCTTGTAAGGCATCTTAGGATTTTCTATCTCAAAAGGCTGCTCCTGATTAACTCAATGGATTTGGAATAAGACTGTTTTGCTATTTTCTCTAAATGTTGTCACTGGGAACCCAGCTGAAGTAAAAGCACTTGTCAGCTTGGTGCATTGTATGTATTTTGCAACTAACAAGAACAGTCTAGCTTTTTCGTCCTCTTTTGAAAATCCAAGAGACCTTGATTCTGCACATAAAAGCTCTGGCAACAAACCCACACATCTCTCTTCTAAGTGTATGCCAAGAGTTTGAGTTAAAAATTTAAAGAGAAAAGATTTGGGGCAATATGGATAAAAATTCTGTCATCTCTTCACCAACTTTAAAACTTTTTCACTTTATGATATCATAATGTCTAAAATATATGCAATATTCTTCAAAGCTTGCCTTCACTCTAGCAGCTGCTCTTGGTAACAAAACAAAGAAAGATAAAAGAGCTCTTTGGCAAAGCCTTCTCTCTTAGCAAAAAATAAATATTTCCCTGCTCCCCTTTAAATACCATGTGTTCGATATCTAATTCTGCTTACATGGGTCACTAATCATTACAGTTTTGTATTGTGCTGTCCATTTCCCGTGGTAGGTCTTGAAGCAGTTAACCATTGCAGGGAGGTGGTGTGCCATTTGCCTGGCAGTGTTTCCCTTTGTTTCGGGAACAGCAGCACTGCATCAGCAACTATCGCCCCCAGAACCATCCCTTCCATTCTTATGTTTGCTAACAGTTGCAACTACCGTGCTGAGGTTTTAATTAAAGAGAGGATGGGACTCAAAATCAGCTTCAAATGTGGCCAGTGGGTAACTTGAAGGATTACAAAGAGATGTTGCCTGTTTAAAGACAGAAGGGAAAAGGAGTTGATATCTGGATGCCTTATACATAAGATTTACAGGGTGAAAGTTCAGCAAATTTTCTTCAGAAACTTAATTACTGGAAAGAAAGTAGGGTTTTCTCTGTATAATTTCCTCATTTAAAAGTCAGTTTCTTCACTCATGCTTTTCATTTTTACAAGTGCCTTAATTATACAGGTGGGGTTATTTCTTCTCCTTGCTGTATTTGAATATATCAGCATGTTCATAGCTGAAAATTTTCTTCTTACTTGTAATTAGCGTATAATACTATCTCCCAGGTGGATGGTAGAAAGCTGTTAATCTACACTCAGGAAAAATAATGTGTGTAGAATCACATCAAAACACACATTTTCTGCTGTTTTGTGTAGAGGTGTAGTACTCAGTATTAATAATGGGGTATTTTGGTTTAATAGACAATGCTGCTATGTTTTAACACTTCAATATATTCAAAAGTAGATCCTGGGAAAAAAAAATCGTTTACTTAAATAGCTTACATGGCAGGCAAGTATATGAAAGTCAATGGAAATCAATACAAAAAGAGACATTTCTACTACCAGGCTTTTGGAAGAGATGTATAGACAAGGTTGTTAATTGGTTTTCAATGGAATCATTTTCAGCAGAGTTCATAATTATTCAGTTGTATATATTCTCAGTCCACAGTAATTTCCCTCTAACTTCCAAACTGTCCACTTTCTATGGAGCATTTATAAATTAATAACACTAACTTGCAACTTTCTGGCAGTTTATGTTCTATAAGCTTGATTTCTCCAGTATCAAATGGCTTTCTGTTTTTAGTGTCACTTGAATTGCCCTAAACTTTTCCAAGAAATATGTTGCAAACAAATGTTAAGAAATTATTGATAGTTTCTATTCTCCAGCTCAAAATATTTTAATGGTCTTAGTTTTCAACATACTGCCTCTGAATTTTTCCTTTTTGAAAAGGAAAAATATCTACTTCCTTTTCAAAAATCCTGTGGGAATAAGCCCTGCAATGTGTGTGTCTCTCCTTGCGCCTGTTCCTCCCCAATCAAAGTTAATTATAATTAAACACTGACTATAAAAAGGAAAAGACATCTGTCCGAGGACATCATCACAATTTTCTGAAGTTTGGTCAACATTTGCTGTACATACAACTCACTAGCAGGATTTTGTAATGTTCTGCTTAGACAGGGAACTAAATTAGCATGGAATATAACACACTTTGATTGTGCTACAGGGGTTATGCCTGCTTTGAACACAGTTTAAATTAAGTGGCAGAACAGTGTAGTGATGCCTAAAATATATCTGCCAACTCTAGACACGTCAGTTCAACCTCCATTACCCTGACAACCTTGTGCATGCTATATATAACTACAGTGTGGGATAGCAAGTCCTGCAGCAGGAGAAAGATTTTCACTGGAAACAATTCTGTGAAAGCTTTTAGGAAGGCAAGCTGGGAACAGCCCTAGATAGAAGCAAGAAAATCTCCCCAAACTTAGAAGAATGCTTCATGCCTCAAATAATGCAGTGTAAAGACCCTATAAATTTCAGATGACAGAATAATTTTATGAATTTTATGAATATGAATAATTATGAACAACCCACCCCAATTTTGGATACATAGAAGAAGTTTTTGGGTGCTATCTTGAATTATACCCAGCCCACTTATAAACAGGTGAAATTAATCTTTTTTATAATAATACATGAGGACAATAAAGTAAATAATAATTAAAATATTATGACAATATTAACTTAAAACTGTGTTTATTCAGATGTTGAATATTAAGAAAATAGGCATGAGGCATTAGAGCCAACTGCCTCTCTGAGTCAGCAGACCCATTTAGCCCAGTGTCCTGTCTCTGGCAGTAACTGATCAAGGTACTCCCAGAAACAGTTTAAAAGCAAGTCATACTTAGACCTTTTTCCAGCATACCCTTCCAACAGTCAGCAGCATCAGAACTTCCTGCTCTGGATCATAATTTGGATGGTCATGTTTAACTGCCATCAGTATATCTGTCCTTCATGAATTTAGCTAAGTGTGCTGCGTTTTTTTTGCATTTTGAACATTGTAACAGCCATCAGTTTCACATTGCTGTGCAAAAAAAATGGTTTCCTTTTATTTGCTTGTAAAATTATTGTCTCATTTTTTAACTTGCCCTCTTAATTATTGTATTGTGAATAATGGTTCTCAACTAGTCTACTTCACACCATTTATGATTTCCTTTTTCTTAATTTCAAGTACCCTTCCAGTTGCATCTCTCTTAATTGGAGACTATCTAGTCTCTTTTCTTTGCAGAACTTATTCTGCACCCCCTGCTCACACTTGTCAGCCTTCTATGTGTTTATTACTTGTACCATATAATTTTTTCAGACAGCCTAGCCAGAACTGCATACAGTAATTACAGTGTGGGCACACCAAAGATCTACAAGCAGTTTAATATGTCTTTGTTTATACCCAGACTCCTTTCCCAATAACTCCTAACAATCTGTTTGCCATCCTGACTGCTATTGGTAATAGTGAAATCAGATCCAGCATTGTATATGTTTGGGGTTTTTTTATTAGCCTGAATTCGTATTTATTGATAGTGAATTGTAATTGCTATATTAGCTGTCACTAAGATCCATTTGATCTTTTTGGACTCTTCTTCAGTTTTTCACATATAGTTTCAGCTTTGACCGTGATGAATAATTTTGTATCATCTGCATACTTTGGCATCTTTATGCTAGTTATTTTCTCATGGCACATGTGTGGAATGGAATAAAGCATATGGAATTAAATGAATGAGACAGATAACCACAACAAGGAGAAGGTGATGTCTATTAGACATGAACACTTTTTTCTGAAGCAGTCATCTTAAATTACCACTTGCAAAGCCCATTAGCACACTGCATTTTCTTGTCTAAGAGGAGTGTCGTTCTGAGGAGTTACTTATTGTGGGAATAGGGGCTTTACAGAACTAGATTCTAAGCATTTTTTTTCAGCTTGAAAAGATGGCATAAAAGAAACTGCTAACTAGAAAAACAGAGAATCAAGCCTGTAATAGATGATCTTAAAATAGCGGTATATCCTACAGCTCACTCAGGATTGCTGTTTGTGTTATGCCATTCCCAGGGATTATTTTGGTTTATGATCATCCCTTTGTTACTGCATAAAGGTATGCGATCATACCTGAATGTGGTCATACCTATGTGAGGCTATGCTAGAAAGCATATGTTGATGTATGCTGAAGTACAGTGACAGTAATATTTAAACATTATTTTTTCCCTGTATCAGAAATATTAACAACCCAATTGTTTGCTAATATCTCAACCTTAGGCTTCACCCCATTGCCTCTTTCTCACTTTTAGTTGCTTATTTAAATAATTTTAAACCTATGAGAAGCAACAATCCTTGCTGCCCGAGACTGGTGTACTTACACAGACTTCAGCAAAATTCAATTTGTTTAATTCTTGGGAAGTTTCTGTGAAAAGTTTGATATTGTATTTCTAGATCTTTGGCTGGCATAAATAAGAGTATTTCTGTGCTGTGGTAAGGTATAATAAGAGAACCTGGAATGGATCAATTTTTATTGTCAGGTGTGATAGATCATATTTCTTCTGTTTATTAATTCTTTTTAAAAGAAGTTTGCATTGTTCAAATAATGACCTTTCCTAATGTGATCCTTATAGATTCATCCTTACATGTGGTTATATTTACTTTTGCAAATGGGGCTTCTACATTCAGCTATTGTTTTAGGAACACAATAGCTTTCCAGGAATTGCATCTCTCCCCAGAATGTGTGGTTGTGTTCTTTCACAGTGCATGGTAAGAAGAGATGACTTCACTTCTTCAGATAGTTCTGTACAAGAGTATAGGAATAGTATTACTGGCTCAGACCCAAGTTCCTTCTCTTCTGGCAATATCCTATGTAAAATACTTTTAAGAAAGATTATAATAACCTAACAGATGGCTTGTGTGGGATAATCTGATGCTGATCGCTTATACTTAAAGGCTGTTTTAAACCCAGAAGTGTAATTCATTTCCACGTTTTTTTTACTATTATTTATCATAACCAAATACTATTTTCTGTATAGATGTCTCTGAATCTTGTATTCCCGATGTCAGCAGCAGTCAGTTCTTCAGTCAGATAATATGTTGTTATGAAAAAATGTTCTATTTTCTTAATTCTTTTGTATTTTATTCTCATGCTACCATGTGAGAAACTTTGTATGTATCATTATTTCATACACTATTACTGACAGCTGTTATTCCTCTTTTCTCAGCAGTAAACAATCTCACACCTTTTCAATCTTGACATGTCTTCCAGATTCATGATCATTCTTATCATTTTTCTATAAGTTCTTGCTCTATCCCTAAATACCTGATTTCAAAAAGTTTCCAGATGAATTTTAACTGCTACTGCTAAATATAAAATTGCTTTTCTGTTCTCCATATTCACATCTTATTTCTGTCCCTGGCACACCTCTAAGCAATGTTAAATGAAGCTGAATGAATGTGAAAAAGAATAGCTGTTGGGAATTAGGAGGCCTAAATTTGATTATTTCCTGTTGATCAAATCATAAACTCTCCCATATCCCTACCTGCAAAATGGGGATGATAGTAGTTCCTTGCTCACAGAATTTTGAATATAGGCACAAGAACTCAAATGATCTAAATACCTCAGGAAATGTTCTCAAATATATAATGCTACAGAAGTGCAGGTTATCTGTATTCAGGCAGCCCAGTGGCTTCAATCTAATTGTTTCCTGAGAAAATACAAAATAGAATAGATTTTGACATGTAAAATTTTAAAGTATGTGACTATGTTCCCTTCATTATAGGCATATACAAAAAAACCCCTTTTGAAGTTAAAATAGGAGAAATAATAATTCCACCTGACAAGAATAGCTGAAACATTAAGATTGTGACAGGAAGATTAGCTGGACAATAAAATACAATACTGGCCTCTTTCTCACCTCACAGGAGCTTCTTCAAAAGGAAGTCATAGATAATGAAGTTATAAACAGGAGCTTTTCTTGTGAAGAGCTTTTGGTTTAAAAAGCCCCAAAAAAACTTTATTCATTTTTCACGTAATCCCTAGAGGATGTTGTTTAGTCTTCCCAGGGATTTCAAGGGCGCTCCACACTTTCTCTTAAGCACACAGCACTGCTGGCACTGGAATTGTCACTGCGTATTTGTTACTTGGCCATTTTTTGACCAGCTTGTAGTCTGTGATCTTGTTATGCTTTGTGAAACACAGGTTTAAGGAAAAATGCATGAGGATGAGTAGGCTACAACTTCGACAAAAATATCATGGTTCTTCTTGTACAGCAGATGTACAAGCACATCTGGAAAGATGGAATGTGGTTCCTCTGCTGCAATCATAACTGATACGTTTCACATAATTGGTTTTATATGAATTAGACAATATTGGTTTAAATATAGCACCTGTGTGCCATATAGAAAAAGAGTGGCTTTTGTCGTTTGTTTGTGGTGGCGGGGTTTTTTCATGGATGGCCAGATTAGATTTTATAATTTTTCCTTTCTTTAATATGAGATTTTAATTGTCATTCTCTGTCTTGGTCACTGCTTAACCTGCTCTGGTTCTTTGTGACTAGAAATGTCACTACAACTCTTCTGAGTAGTTATTGTCTTAAGCTCTAAAACAGATTCATTATCTCATACCTGTGCACAGGTTTTCATTTCATCTTCAGGTGTAGTTCACAGTCTTTGGACTTGCGTTATCCAAATCTGAAAAGCTGTTTCTCTTCGCTTGTGTCCATTAACATTAAGCAGATGTACCTGATGCTATTTTTTTGAGAAACATCAGCAAAGTTTTCACAATGCCAATGCCTTTATCTCTCCAGTGCTTTCTCTTGGCTCTTCCCTTTATAGTTGCTGAGTCTATGTTACACTTGGTCAAAGTTGGCCAGCATGCAGCAAGACAATGCACTTTTGACTAGGTCTCAGTAGTAGGGTGGCTTAGTCTGTAGATAGAGGAAATAATAATAGAAGTTTGGATATGTCTTTGTGATGCCCATGAATTCTCCTTAGATTTGGGACCTGGTGGGTTAGATTTACTGTTTTGCCTTTTGTTTCCTTATTAAGCCTTCACAAATGTTGTTGCACTGAACAGCATTTTAATTAATTTTGACCTTTGTTTTCAAATTAATGGGCATGGTGATCAATAAAAATGAGTTCTATAAGGTAGTTTTTAACACTTCAACAATGCAGAGCTTCTACCAGTCATGGGTAAGCCTAAAAGACCAATGTCTGAAAGTTACAAGCAGCTGAAAATAAGAAAACGGGCCTTTATATTAGAATTACTTATCCAGGCTTAACTATAGCTTGTATCGTGTGACTCAGCTATAATTCTATTAGCAATAAGGCACTGCAGGGAGTATATTTCCAAGCAATTATTATACTTGGGTGATTAAAGTAATTCTAGATGTGACCTTGTCCCATATAACACTGCCAGAGGCATGTTATAATCTTACAGAACTGTATTGCTTGTCTCATCTCATTGCTTAATTATAAAATGTACACAGTAAATACTCTGCAGGTAGGAAATGGAAACTCATGGAACTGATACTAAAAACCCCTCAAGTATTACATTATAAAATGAAGTGTAAAGTATGACTCCTTATTTTGCATCAATATGATCTTCAATTTTATAACAAAATAAGGAAATAAGCAATTGCAGTCATACATCTACTTATTGTGGAGCCACACAAGATCGAAGATCATTATATTACATAAAAATACACCTTTTCTCTTTTTACTTTCTTCCTGAGTTACTGAAAGCTTTTCATATTAACGTAAAGCGGTTCGATCAGTAACCTGTGGTTTTCCTCAAAGATTTTTTTTTCTTCTTATAGCAAAACTTAAATCTGATTCAGAACAAGTACATTAAATTCACCTCTATTTCCTTCTAGGCTTTTTCTGACATGCACAGAACTGAGATTCAAACTAATTCTCATAATGAAAAAAAAGATTTATGTAGCCATAGATAGGATAGTCATGTTGCTGGTTTTTTTCAGTCTGAGGATAAGAATATTATCAAAATTCAGTGCTGGGGAAAAAATAAAAAGAATCAAATCCTGAAAGAAACACATGAACTGATAATCTCTTCTGCCTTTGTAGTAAAGCGGTATGCAAGAATTTTCAATTATGACATAATAAAATCTACAGTCATAGAAGTATTTATTGGGCACGATCAAAAGCTGACTGGAATAAACAGAGCTACCATGAGTTAGTTCAGTTATAACATAAAATATTGTGAGTTTATTTAGCAATATAAAAATATAAATCACCACTACTTTTTTTTAATGTAAGATTTTACAAGATTTTGAATTTATACTTACATTTCTTGAAAAACTGTTGAATAAGGCAAGAATTTGCCTATATAGTACTTAGACATTAATAATTGACTTACAGGGCATTTTCTAGGGATTAATAACCAGCTGGGAGAGGTGATGGCCTGAGGCAAAGCCAAGGGCCCTTACCCCCTGGCTGGTTATTAAATCCCCAGGAAATTCCCAATGCCAAGGTCACAATTGCTGTTACAACCCTTTTTTTCAAAGTAAAAAAAAAAAAAACCAACTTGTTTCATTTTATTTCATCCTTTTCAAAAATTTATTTTAAAATAATGTATGTAAAATGAATTCAATGACGTTGGTGTTTGGACATTTCTAGGGATCTAACACAAAATCCTTCAATATCAACAGAAAGTCTCCTATTTTTTCTGATAGCCTGTGGATCAGGCCCTACCTGCCTGTTTACAGGCAGCAGTCAAAATGCTTTTTGAGTATCTAGTACATTGTTAAGGGTAATTCATACTAAAGAAACAGAAAACTTTCATTTTAAGTTAGGAAGAAAAATGGGCAACCCCAATATTGGTTGGAAAAATGGTAGATAAGTAAGAAGTGTTAAATTGTGTCATTTATATTGTAAAATGATAGGCAATATGTTATAGTCAAATGTCTGTTCAGGTCATTACTGTGCCTTGTGTGCAAAATGATACATTTAATTGTGACTGGATGTGATCTACAGTACAGCACACAGCAATATAGCATAAAATAGTCAGAAAGAGAATGCAATCAGTACTCTATATGCAAATGCCAACATGCTATTAAGAAAATCAGCTACTTGGTAAAACAAGTCTGGCATCAGAGAAGGAAGGGGGAAACAGTCATATTTTATTGTCAATAGAAGTCATGAAAGCATGCATATTAGATTAGAACTAATCTAATTGGAGATATGGGTGGTTTGCAGTACAGTAGGGGGAACAGGCGTTAATTTGTGTCATGCTACGCCATGTCACTACCACTTGAAATTCCATTGGGCAATATTAATTCAAACAGAGGTCTAGGCTGCTAATAAATGAGGTAAATTGAGTCAATTATGAATTTCATGCTATTCTGATTTTTGGTTTGGATAGATAATATCCACAATTTAATGCACTGTCCTCTAGAGATCTTTGCCACTTATGAAGAACATGTGTTCATAGAATTATTTATACTATTCATTCTGATAAACATTGCTCCTGTACCCAGAGCAACAGGACAAAGGATAGGAAAGCAGCCAGGTTTTGTCTGCCTTTTCCTCTTGATTGGAATCTTTCATTATTTGTGATATGGCTTTCTTGCCTTCAGGAAGATCTTCACTTTCTTCTTGTCATTTGTCTCCTTATCATTCAGTGGCACAACAAAGTCTTCATTCATGTGACTGCATTGACACTTACTTATCAATATCTTATCACTGCTTTAAGCAGTTGGGAAGAATATTTTGTACCACTGAAGGGCAGAGAGGAGCGGCTTTTACACCCCTCTCTTGCAGGAGGGACCCCAAAGCTGGTCCTGAATCACATGATCAAATGTACATGTTCTCAATTGCTCCCTTTTTTTGAGACAGAGGTTTTAATAAAGCACTGGCTCTACCACTGAGCTCTTGCTCCACTCCAACCTGTGGCTGACAAGGCAGGAGCCATTGCTGTCACTCCAGCAACTCACCTACTACACAGCCCAGGGAGCGCTCTCCAATCCACCAGCTCACTTTCAAGTATTGGACACACTCCCAGAAAACCCACTTCTAATAGAATCTCTCCTACTGTATCAGCATAAAGTAAGACCCGATACCTCTGTTCAGGAAAGACAAAGCGCAATAAGCATGATGGAGGGGTTTTCATCTCTCTGGCAGAATTCTTTGTCTGCTCTGCTAGATCTTCCTACTGAAATGGAATGTTAGTTATTCTTGCTAACTGAACTCACCACCTTTTTGATCAAGAGGTATATCACCTACTGTAATTTCTTTCCCTTTTTCATAAACGCATGTCAATCACTTATAAAAGTTAAAAAAAACCATAGAGGAAAAAAAAAACCCCCCCCCCCCCCCCCCCCCCCCCCCCCCCCCCGCCCCCGAAAAGAAAGAAGAAACTCTAACATAAACTACTTAACATGGAATGGTATTGGGGACAAATAACAGGATAGAAAATACATGTATCAAGACAATCTTCCTTCTTACTTCTATGGAAAAGTTCAGCATTTCTTCTTCCCTTTTACCTTTCTATTTTTTAAATTTAAATTTAGATCTAAACTTACTTAAGTGACTTCAAAAAGATTATTTTATGGGTTGATCTTTGCCTATTGTTACATCTTCCTCAGTAGGATATGTTCTAATCTGGTTTTAGTGTGTACAGAAGTTCACTGTCTTTCAAAACCTTTGATGTCCTAAGTAGAGAATGAATTGTGAGAGATAATGAGGGTAAATTAGACTCAAGAAACCCTCTATACATACACAAATATTGTGGTAATCAGGCTGATGGAAAAGGAAATACAAAAAAATGCAGAGGCAGCTAAATGACAGTTAAATGATCTGAAGCCACAGTCCCATCTTTCATGGTTCAGTACAGGTCACTGGGTGAATTTTATTTTTCACACTACCCTTTGTCTGAATTTGTAAAATGAGTATTCATGACTACATCCTGAGGAGAGGTTTAAGTTCCTACATCTTATGGACATAAATACAGCTGTCAAAGCTACGCATCTATTCCTTTCAACCAGAACTTATATCTATTTAATGTTGCCATTTCACAACTGCAGACTTATTCTGATGGAGCTTTTCATCTTTATTTTTCAGTAAAAAAGTAATAAAGAATTACTTCCTAGCATACTGGCTTTATTCTGAATATGAGAAAGAAATGCATAGGTTATTCAATTCCTATCAATATTTGGTATTGTGTCTCACTTTCAGTAGTGAGTCTTTTCAGTAGCAGTCTTTTCCCTCAAACTGAATTCAAACAGAATTCAAACTCACCACTTCAAACCAATGTCTGTTAATTTCTTTAGAACTATCATTTCCTTTATGACTTGTTAAAGCACACTGTATAAAAACATCTTTTCACATCACGGCACAGGACTCTTTACATTATTTTTTTTCAATGCATTTTTCAATGCAGTAATTGAAAGTAAGGGAGAAAAAAAATCAGTTGACTTTTGGGTGAAATATTAGTCTTCAAGTCCAGATAAAAATGAACATGGCAACTTAATAATATTAATACTAACATATTAGTATGTATAACTTGAATATCTCAACAACTACTCATTCTCTAAGTTGATAAACCAACAATGAATGTATCATTCTGCAAAACACTGTAAGCCTTTAAGTGCAGGGGAGAGACACTGGAACTGAATTATGAAACAGATTGGTTCTCTGCTAGATTTGTACTTTGCATGTTTGTGAGGATATTAACCTCAGGATGGGAGCTGTGTGCCCCCTAATTACACACTCAGGTTACTTTGAAAAGCTTTTAATCGGACTTTCACATAACAGTGAACATGAAAAACATACAGATAAAAAGGGGCTATACCTTTGAATTTACATGGGCAAATAGTACTTTCAAGCCTTCAGCAGTAATTTTGTTGTTGACATTGTAGATGTGAGGTTTATGCCATCTGGGTCAATAACCTCCTTGTTTCAAGAAAAATGGCTTCTTTTTTCTGGAATGTTTAATAGACAGTGGAAGAGATTAAACAGAAGCTCTTACATAATCTTTTCATTTGTATGTTAAGAAGAGAGGGACAGGATGCATATAGAATGGTATTTGTGGAATTTTCACCAAAGCTGTCATTGCAATAGAAATCTGAAGATAAATTACTTTTCCATTACCATCATTCACAAATTTTTTTCAAGTTTAGCAGGGTAAAGTGTTGGCTTAAGCCTTTTCAATGAATTAAAAGCATTAAGGAGGAGATAAATGCAATGGGTGCAAATCCATTTTACTGCTGAAATTATTGTCTTACTAGCTCAGTAGGAAATACTCTCCTGCTGTGGCTGCAGGACTCCTCAGAAGAAATTCTGGTTCCACTGAAATGAAGAAAGAAGCTTCCTCTGATGTCAGTGGGGACAGGCGTTGCATCCTGGTGTTTGTCACCATGGATGCTAATTTTAACCCTCAGGAGAAATCTATTCACCAGTGTCCTCAAAGCAGAGTTTTGCAGTATTTATTATACTCTGTATGCTCTCTAAGACAGCACTACTTTTTTCTGCCAATTCTGACTTCAAATAAAAAAATGTAGGTGAGAATCATGAAGTCTGTGACCTTTCTCTCTTCTCCTGTACCATTAATAGGAGACCAGTTTTGTTCGGTGGCCAGTTTTTGTTAGACTGAGCATTTTTATAAAATAAGATTCACAATAAGACATCACAATTACCAGAATTCTAAGAAGGTAAATTTATCACCTATTCAAGAAAAAAAACAAATAGGCATGACCACCAAATGTCATTTTTATTTGAGAAGTGTTAGACATAACCAACAATTTGCTGGTTTGAAGTGCAAATATAGCTTTAATATCACATCTTAAGAGGTAGGAATTTAGAAGCTTAACCTTTGGTAGCCTTAAATAGTGGCTGGCGCATGGTCATTTGCTGCAGCCTAAAATAAAGCCTTTCTCTCTAGAGTGAGAGAGATTGAAACTCTAGCAATGGTACATCAACAACTGTTGCCATCAGGGTCCTAGTGGAGTTTTCACAAGGGAGCACAACTGCAATGTTTAGTGACTTGAAAGCTACCTATTTAACTGCTTTAAGTTGCCAGTCACTGTGTAGGCAAAAGATAAAAGACTCTCTTAAATTTAACATAAATGTGTGTATTACATTCTGTCCATCTACAGTTTTTCTTGTCTTGGAAAGTACATCTCTTTGCCCTGGAGGAACACTGGTCTGCCCAGCAAATGTATTTAAGAACTAAACTTTTAAAATATCATAGCCTTATAGAATGGTTTGGGTTGGAAGGCACCTTCAAAGATCATCTAGTCCAACCCCTCTGCCATGGGCAGGGATATCTTTCACTAGATCAGGTTGCTCATGTTGGCTTGTACTTGCTGTGGAGATGTTGATTAATGTAACAGGTAAAGTGTATGTAGAGGTGCCCTTCTCTGACCAGAATAAGAGTGAAAAAAACATATAAAATAGTAGATAAATAAAGTATGATTTGCAGTATTGGCTACTCCTCTTGTTTTAGTCTGTACGTTGGACATAAACAGTCTCCAAATTTTACCAAAGCCCTTAGGGGTGAACAGAAAACTTTCCTCTCTTCTACCGATTAAAAGACAAGCAGTTGTCCAGTAGATTTAGTGATATGAGTTCATAACTAACTCAGGCAGTTTTGTGGGCAGCCTGGATATACAGATGGCCCTGGCATATGATTGTGAAAGTGATGTAAATAATTTCTCATCGAATCATTGCATCCCAAGCTGTTGCCATTTAATTGTTCAGTTTATAAAAAAGTAAATTCCAGTGGAAAAATTTGAACTACTGGCATGATTATTCTGTGAGGTGCTGGTTGTTTATGAGCTGCAGATTGTTTCAACAGTTAACTTGTGTCCCATAAGGTCACATAGTGTTTTACCACCTCATTTGACATGTTTGTCAGTTTTGATGTCTTCACAATGTTTTGGTTTGTATTATTCTCTTTTATCTCTCTGACTTAATGCTTAAAGTTCCTGCTTCATACTTAAATAATGTTTATTTTACTTAATCTGGGCCTCTGTGCTTTCCTAGAAAGGCAGCTCAAAAATAATTTCCTACATTCTCTAGCCAATACATCTAGGCAGGTTTGAAAATTTCTATTTGTCTACAAGCTGGGAGTCATACTATAAAGTAGGAGAAAAAAATGTTAGTAATGTCTTATTACCATAGCAAAGGTGAGGTAAATAGGTTGGTTTGTGCAGACAGGTGAGTCTTCCTGTTTTGTACTATGAACCAAAACCTTACCTTTTCCAGAAAACATACAGTTGTATGCTTATCTCCCAATCTTCCAATTTCGCTTTCTCTCTTAGAGTAGAATATTATTTTTACATTGGGAAGAAGGCCATATTTTCCTGTGTGTTTGTACCATGCATATTCTACATATTATAGATATAATCCAGCTATGCTATAACCTATGTCTTTGTATTCAGTGACACAAAAGAATGCATTTGCTTAACTGTAAGTCACACAACTGGATCATAAGGAATATCCTGGCTAACATGCCTTCAGTGTGCAGCAAACATACAAGTATATGATGCAATTAATTAGGAACATATTGGAAATATCTTTGTGACTGGTGGATTTAAATGGCAATGAAAAGATTAGCTCCTTGGTCAAGCATCTTAATGACAAATGTTGCAATGGGACTGTATTAAATACTCTGACAAACATCCTTATTCAGGCTGGTAGTGCTAGAATAATGCTTTAGATGCATTTAAAAAATACAGTAGTTGGGCTGCAGGAAAGTGAGGCCTGAGAGAAACAGAGCACAAGGAAATACAAGTAAGAATGAGGTGATGTATTAGCTTTTACATTTGACTTGTGCTGCAAGAGGAATAGGCAGCACTACTGATAGTATAGTTCTGATAGACTTTAACTGGTTGAATTTTAGAAATGGAATTAAAGTCCATATTACTGTTAACAGCAATTATAGGAAAGCATTACAAAACAGAACACTACATCAGCACTTTGGTTTTGTTGTTTCATATTTCCTCTCACAGTTCTCTCATCCCATTTGGTCTATTTGTAAGTATCTTTATTTCCATGCTTTCATGGGCCACTAGCTGTGCTCATCCCACTGATATCTAAAAGAATCACAGCTTTAACTGAGGAGACAGGAATTTGGTTGTGATGGGATTCATGAACTTCAGATCAAAAATGCTTAAAAACTATCATGAATCTGTATCAAACAAGCAGGAGAAGGGCAACATAACTTTCAGGATATACAGTCATATCAAAAATGCTAATACAGTACAAAGGAATGGGGAAAAGGACAGGTCAGCAAAGAATTCAGGGTTCAGAGACGGAGACAATTGCTGAGTCAAGCTGACTAAGGTCTTCCAAAGGATGTAAAAACAAACAGAAAATTACTTCAGTCATACAAATAAAAGGAGAAAGTGAAAAAAGTCACCGTGCACTGGTGATTCAGTAAACTTCAGAACTAAATAACTACTTTGCCTCAGTTTTTAAACTGGAAGATGACTTTGACCATGGGAGTAACAGTAGAGTGGACTATGAGGGCATGAGACATTTCCGTAGTTGAAATGGACACCAATTTAGAGGAACTGATTGCTCTTTACCAAGTGAGTAGGAGAGTCTTCATCTCAGAATTATAACAAACATGAGCCATAGGTTACATAGCAATTGTTTTCAACAAATACATCAACTAAGATTTCATCGTGTCATGTGAGAATAGCCTGGGTACTTTTTATATTTAAGGAAAATCATGGAAGTAGTATATAACTATAGGCCTAGCAATCTGACTGCAGCAGTATGCAAAATTCTGAACAATTAGACATAGCAGTACAGGTAATTTAGATAAAAGGCAAAGGTGCACCATGCCAGACTATACTTACAGTTTTATTTCCAGACAAATGTTTCAGACCTTAGGTAGACCACAGTAAAACATTCTAGTACCACTATATGGCCAAGTATTACTTAAAATGGAGAAGGCCAGAGTTAGTAGAAAAAAACCCATGTGAATGTATGAGGAACTGGATAAACACCAAACAGCACTGAGAAGTACTGAGAAACTAAGTATCAGACAAATGGGAGCTTAACCATTCATTTCCAACATGATTAGTCTTGGGACTGCTAAAGAGGGGAGCATTTCAATAAGATTTGCCAATGAGAAATGGTTAGACAGTATTGTTAATACAGAAGAAAATTGAGATACCGTATCGGAAGATCTGGATGTAGCAGAAATGATACAAAAATCAGTAATGCAAAAGGCAATTTCTGTCTGGGACATGGCACTTGTTACCCAGAAATACCTCAAGATCAAAAGAAAAGGAGTCCAGTAACTGATCTTGGGATATAGCTGACCACTATCTCTCAATGGCCTCAGTCATGAATAAAACAAAAGTGATCCAAGAATACATCTGAAAAATATTTTTAGCAGAAATACAAAATCATTAGTACTATCATCAGACCTCAGCGGAATAAGATGTACAGTGCTGGCTGCCCATGTCCAAGAAGGGTGAACTGGCACATGTACAGCCATGTAGGGGTTTGTTCAGCCTACCAAAGCAAAGGCTGAGAGGAATTATGATCCCTCTCTATAAATACTTTAAGGGGTAAAAATAAAAAAGAGTAAAGAGCTGTTTAAGCTCTTTGAACATTGGCAGAACACATCGATAAAAATATGGCTGGGAATAAATGTGGAACATCTCTAAACATTAGAGCACTGAAATTCTGGGGACTGTCTTGCAGTCCAACTACATCTAAAATGGAGCTTGAAAAATTTATGAAAGGGATTATGTGATATGATTGTGATACTAAATCAGTGATGCTGAAGAGACCTATATTCTGATAACTTCTTACCTTGACAACAGTGAGAAACGTACCTTGTGATTCCCATTTAATTGCATGTTTCTCCTTAAGACACAAGACCCTAGTGAGAAGAAAAATAAGGAAAGAAATAGATTTAAAATTTGGAATATGACTTCTTTCTCCATAAGAAATCCAGATTGGAATGTTGTCAATGGCAGTAGTAACAGAGTTCTGGCTGCAAAACAGTCAATTTATTGACTCATTAACAGTTCATAAAATTTAGTGCATTCCTCTGTTTCTTGTCATTGGTAAACATATGCTCTGAATTTACAGTGGGATCTGCAGTACCATTCCATAAATATTAAAAATAGTTTTGTGATCATTATAATGAATGTGTTTTAAACCACAGTAGAATTCTGATCTTAAATAAAAGAATTGCAAATTGTGTCAGACAAGTTCACGTGTTTCATGACCTATTGAACTCATTGAAACAATTCAGCATGCAACTCACTGAAAGCCTTCAAGAACTATTTTTTTCCCCAGCATCTAAAAGCAATTTCTGATCATAAACTTAATTCTAGAGGTGTGGATTAAACATACTGTTACTCACTGTAGTGTATCACAAATGGAACCAGTGAAAGGGCATTCCCAGGATACTGATAAACCAATGTGACAATTATAGATTTTTTCAGTACAAAATTGAATTAAGACATAAACATCATTTTATCTAGTATTAAATAGGGTTTGGTATATCTGTTCCTGCCAGATTCTTATAATTTTACTCATGTTGAAAAGCGGTATTTTCTTTGAGTAAGGGAATTAGAATTTGACACACAAGTTTTAGAAGTCTGTCATAAGTACATATTGACAAAGGAGTTAATTAACGGACTGAACTCATTACTGTGATATTTCTGTTCTTTTTATATATATATAGAATTCTAGTGAAATATATGAAAATGTCTCAACAATTAACACAAGCAGCAGATATATTCCATAATGTGAGCTTTTACTTTCTCTTTTCAGCAGAAATGTGGTATGGAAATTGTTGACCACAGAAAAAGAGAATCTTTTTTCCCCACTTCTTGTGAACTTGTTCAACTGTATGACTACCTTTTGCAACACTCTTTGGTTGATAGGGTTTTCAGTAATGTTTAGAATAGCATCAAATGTAGCTAGCAATAGACTCCTACATATAAAAATATGTGTTATTTCCTCAGCTGGAAGTATTTATTTTGGCTGTCCAGTTTAAAATTGATTGGACTCGATGAGGTTAAAAAGGCAGAAAAAGTCATACCTTTTATATGCAGACATGATACCAAATTATCAAACCAATTGTCCTGCAGTAGTAGTGAACGTATACTTCCATAGAAACTAAGCAGATTTTTTCCCCTGCAAGACATAAAATGGATTATTATTTTTATATATAAAATTGGATTGTTTGGTGGACAATTAACTACAAATACATGCAGCTGTAGAACACAGTGCATGTGATAGGGAGAAAGATATCCTACCTCATTGACTGCATGTGATATGAGGTACTACAGTATTTGCTGCTGTTCAGTAAATAATTTTATATGACAGATTAAATTTACTTCTACTTTAAAAGTCCACCTAAGACCTACAAGTAACAAAACTATCACCAAAAAAGCTACAAAAAAGAATGTAATTTTTTCAGCCTGGAGTAAAGTGGGAGTTGGCTGTGTAAACATGCATCTTCCATCTTGTCCTTATGCATCTCCATTCAGCTAGCTATTCTATAGGCTTTGAATAACTGAAAGCATATGCAAGTAATGAAAGAGGCAAGATCACCATGATTGAGATTTGTTCCATAGCACACTTGCCGCTTTCGCTCAGAGTTTTCATGGGATACAGCATACTAAATATGAGATTGCACATATTTGCAATCAAGATAAATATATTCTAAGCAGCTGATGCATCTAATTAACACTTCCTGTGAGAAATGGAATAACATAGTCCAAATTCCCTTTCAACTAACAAGAAAATTCCATAAACTCAGAGAACTGAAGCCCAGATAACATTGCCTATTCTGACCTTCTGTAATGAACCAGACATCATGCATCTTCCAATAATCCCTGCAGCCAATTTCTATGATTTTTTTTCTGATCTGATGAGATGTCCCATAGAAGAACATTCAATCTCAGTTCTAAATAATGGGGAATAACTTACATCGCTGGGTAATAGCTGAGTGTTTGATACTGACTTTTTAACAAATGTAGTAGAAACATACCACAACAACTTTTCTTCAGCTCCTCTGTGCAAAAATTTATAAATTAATACTGATCTTTACATTTTTGTTAAAATCCTTATACTGAAGTTTTCTAAATTATTCCCTGAAGACCTGTTATCTTAACTTCAAAATATCTGGCAAATCTCCTCTCAATCCTTCCTAGTTAGGACTGCAGAAACTAAAACTTGATGTAGTACTCTACTGTCTGACACCAGATGAAACAGTGCTCTCATCCTTGATTCTGTATCTTTACAGGCATCCATGATCTTTATCAGTGATCATGCAACTACCATATGATTCTTAGACCACATATTAAACCTCCGCCCTCTGTAATTTCCTGCCTCTGCAGTGCTTTGATTTGCCAGTTTAACTGGTTAAGTGTTATAATTGATCACATAGACCACTAAGGCATTATATATGTGAGGTATTATCTTATTAGGTGGTATATAATTAAGTATTATATAACTAGATAATTCAAGTGAGACTGGTCTAACACATAATTGGACACATAAAAACATTTTTAATTATTTAGTTTACAGTGTTTAGATCTGTCTAATTACAGTATAGTAGTACTGAGAATATGGCTTGGACTAAGACCTGAAATGATCAAAACTATCAGCATATCTGGCAGGATCCTGATGGTGAAATAAATCTTATTAAAATCTAATAATTGGCATTGATCCCAGCAAGTTCAATAAAAGGGAGGGTGTTCAAAAACACAGGTGCAGAATAAGTCTTGGCAATGCTACTAGTACTGGTCAACAACAGGCAGTCTTACACACTAGGTACGTAACAGTGCCTAACAAACTAAATCAAGGGTATTTACCAGATCCTTCAAATATATTGACACATATTAGTGATAGCTCCTCTTCTAAAAGTGTTTTACATAGGACAGATTGTAATAATAAACAATTGCATGAAAACTTGCCTTGGTATCATATAACAAATAATAACTCAGTATATGATAATACTGTTATGTTCATTCAAACATACTGCCTGAAAAGCTATTGAGCATGTAGCTGACATCTTATTCGTTTTCCTCCCACTTTACTTTCACATCTCAGCTTGCAGCTTCCAGCCTTACTTAGGCACTGTCTGGAGTTAACCATATGTAGTGTTATTACTCAAAAACTACAGCTCTTTTTATTTCAAAAAGCTGTATTGAGTTTTGAGATAAAACAAAAACTCTTTTAGAAACCAGAAATCAACTTAATTAAAGCAATCTTATGTCTTTGCTTTGACTTTTCTTTTTTAATACTGTGAAAAAAATGGAGAGATATCCTTTCTGTGTTTTAGATGACTTTAATGCCATCTTAATACCATCCATGGTACAATCAAGAGTATCTGAACAGTCTATACCTAGTACCAGTTTCTAAATAAATAAGTAAATATCTTATTATGCATCAGAGGTAAACAGTTTGTTTTAACTTGTCATACTACATTTATCAGCTTTATATTATACACTGGTGTCATTCATAGCAGCAATACTATGAATGAAACATTTATAAACATTCCTCTCACATTTCACATTCTCCAAGTTTATATAACAGTGTGCCCCCTCTTTCCAACAATTTGCATGCAAAGTCTGAAAAATTTCTCTCCTAGTAGGAAAAAAATCTTACCCACACACATGCTAGACACCTTTTAATGTCTTTTCAAAAGGAGATGGGTCTCAGGATAACATGCAAGACATGAAAGGCCCAAAGACTGCATACAATTCTCTTGTGAAACAAGAGACATGATGCTCCGACAGCGCAGCCAGCCTTTAAGCATTACTATATGTCTGCAATCCAACCTGTCTTCAGTCCCACAGCACAGCTGCAGTCCCAGGGGATGGTTTCCCACAAGCCCACAATGCCAGGCTGGCTACTGGCTCTGACAGCCCTGGCACCAGCCCGTTCACAATTCCACACCTCTCAGCCCCTCTTCAGAGTGCACGTATCCGAGTGCCGGTGCCGGGGGCTGATCAGCCACAGTACCCGGCACGGAGGCACCGCGACAACAGTGCATACCTAGAATGTAAAAGGGGATCTGAAGAATAACTTACCCTGACAGATAATGGAGCCAATTAAAAACAGTGACAGGACATCTGCGCAGCTGTATAGAAATCTCTGACAAAGGAAGAGAAGTGCAGTGCTATCCTGCTATCTCTGCTCAGAAGAGAATTTCTACCGACTTTGCTGGGCATTGTATCAGTCGAAAAGTAGCAAAGACACAGAATTTTGTTGTCTTAAGAGATTTCTCAGTTGCATGACACATGCATTCAAAAGATAACAACTTCAGTTTCCTATTACTATGAATGCATTAAGCTATGTTTAATAACAAGCACAGCATCATAAATATCCCTGAAACCATTTTGTTTATCTTCTGGCATTGAATTTGATATGACTAGAAACACTTCAAAATTTGTTAAAATAATTTGTAAGCCAAATATTATCATCATGGAAGCTCACGCAAGTGCTCGTGCCTGTGTACTGGAAAAAATATGAATAGCACATTATATTTGGCATGATTAGTTGGTGGTAGTAAAACATTGTAGAACAGGTTGTAAGAGTCAGCCTTTACTTGAAATATATCTATAAACACATAGCTGAAAAAATAACAATAGAAAAAGTTGATAAGATCATATAATTAAAATTAGAGTGTAATTGTAGTTTCTATTCTCTCAGCAGACACCTAGGACTAACTTCCTTTAAGTTCTCTTCTCTTTTAGATCAATAGTCTTATCGTCCCAGGCCAGTTCTGGGAATTCATTAAAGAAGCATGACCAACCCACAGATATTCTCACTCTCTCTCTCTGCTCCCATTACAGTGGGTAAACCAGGAATAGGAGGTTCTATGGCATTTCTGAAAATATGCCCGTAAAGTAATCCAAACAAACACAAGAACACAGACCACTACGATTTGCTGTTTGTATCCCACATCATTTTTCAAATGGTCAGCAACTCTCTTATCTCATGTAATAGGGTACACGCATAGTCAACAAAGAATTACCTGTTACCTATACCATAACAGGCTTATTTTTAGTTCATAGGCCGTAAAGGATTGATACACTTGTTCAAGCAGTATAAACCCAGCCTTTATACAGGAACATGATCTTAGTTTTCCTTAGTTTCTTTTCTAGTGATTTGTGCAGTGAAAAGGACTGCCTGTTCATTCAGCTTGCAAGACTTGTAATGAAATATGTTCCATCAGTCAAGAGCTGGAAAAATGCCTTGTGGGAGAGGGTCAGTTTGTTCAAAAGAAAAAGGGGTGAGAAAGGAGAGAAAAGTTACCTGGACATACTTTATAACCAAGTATGCCTTTTGATTGGTGTTCTGTATCTTACAGTTCCTGCCCTTAAAATAAATAAAGACTAGCATTTGAAAATTATGCTAATTAACTCATTGGTATATTTAAAGTAGTTTCTCAAGTAAATTCTACCTTTTAGAAATTAGTCCTTTAGGGAAGTTTAACATAAAATTACTTTCAGACAGAGAAAGTGACAAACTCAACAAGAGTCTGGAAAAAATGTGGCACAATGGAGTCTGTAAAGGAGAGGAGCTGGGAAGGCAAGGCAAGGCAAGGCAAGAGAAGATGTGTTTTTTGGCTGTTGAGTATTTCTCTTAGAAACTCAGCAGAAGAGTTTCAGGTCATTCTGATAAACTACAAGAACACTGGAAAAACTCCTACCTGTTTTCCCATACCTCAAGCACCCTACTTTGGAGCTCAATATTATTACATATCTAAAACCCACATTCCTGCTAAGTTGTGTTTCACTGTTAGTGAAATATCTGTTCAATCTTTTTTTTTTTTCCTCCTCCAAGAAGCCAGTGTTATCTGAAATTGATTGGTCAGTTGGGCTTGAGGGAAACTACAAGGTGCTAAAAGTTCCCTCAAGTACAGCACATATTTCTAAGGACATTTCTTACCCATTCACTTAATGCTGATCTTGAGAGAAAAAAACAAATTCACAGAAAGACTAACTGCACTAGCAAGTAGAGCTGAGACTAGAGCAGTGGGAGGTAACAACAGTACGCACTATTTGGTTGAATACCAAACAGGTACAACACAATCAGTGATAGTTCAAGCTGTCCATCTCTCTCCTTCTCATATTTACATCAGCTGTACACTAAACAGGTCACAGAGCTAGGTGAAATTAATTCCTTCTTCAAAATGTGCTTTGCCAAAACTCATCGTTTCTTGAAATCATCTACAGGCAATACTGCCATGCATGTATACTTTTTCGTGAATTATAATATAAAATCTAAGTATAAGATTATGATGTGAACATATACACTTGCCATTTTATTTTTAAAATGAATTTTTCCCCTTTCTGTCCTTGAATTCTATGCTGAACTCAGCAGAATGGATGATCCTAGAATTCCTCCACAGTTTATTTAATTTTAATACTTTTTTTTTTCTCTTACTGTGACTTTCTCAAACTTGAAAAGTTTGGAAAAGTGCCAGTTATAAAATTAAACCAGAATATAAAAAAACTTGTTATATACTTCCAAACCTGGGAGGATTTTGAAAAGGCATAGGACAGCAAAAAGAGAGATTCACAAAACTCTTAATATTTCTATGTGAGAGAAAATGTGGACATTATTCACCTTCATGGCATTTACTGAAAAATATGGAATTCATAGGGAAAACAGGTTTTGGCGGGGGGGG
>NW_010972664.1:2779737-2793427 GCF_000737465.1 Haliaeetus leucocephalus
TGTGGGTGGGTGGGTAGAAAAAGCTCTTCCCCAAAATGTACAGTTAAAGAAAAGGCTTATCCAAATTAAACCAAGGGGGAAAAAACCCAACCCAAAACCCAAGGGAAAAAAATTGCTTCATCAGTTGTTCATGGTGCATAGACACAAACATTTATACCAGTGCAGGGGGAGAGCAGGATAAAGATGGAGTGAAGCTGAGATTGCTGCTTCAGAAGGCTTTACCAGCTTAGGCTAGTTTGAGGTATATGTGAGTGACAGCTTTACAGGGCAGTTTTGGCTAGCAATTCTCACATGTCTTCCTTCCCTTTCCCTTTACTGCTACTTTCCTTGGCCCTCTGCAAGCCTGCTTAATTCACTACAATCACAGAAGATTACTCAACCACAAAGAAACAAAAGCTGCCTTTCCCCCTTCTGATTTTAATGCATTAGATTTGTTCAGTGAAAGGGAGGAAGCAAGGCTGTGTAGCTAGAAGAAGGAAAGGGAGAAGTTATGCGGACTTAAGTACTGGGATGGGGAAAGGAAGGTTGCTAGATTTCTTTCTGTAGCAACAAGATGTTATATCAGCTCTGCATCCTGTGGATGGTATGCTCAAGGTGGATAAGGCGGTGTGACTTAAGCTGATGTAAGAGTTTCCCATCATTGAGAGGAGCTAAGCTTTCCCTGCTTGCATGATCCCCGCCTCTCCCTTCTCCTGTTTTGCTGTTGGCACTCACTGGACTTGTACAGAATTGGTTCATATTGCTAAATTAGCAAAAAAATTAATCCAGACTAAAAATATGTGCCTTGGAGCTAGGAAAGGAAAGCCGGGGACTGCATGGTCAGGATCATGTTCAGGGAAGACAAAGGATTGGGAAAGAGGAGGGGGATCCTTCACTTGCAGTAGTGATAAGGTGGCAGATCAGCTCAATCATAACATGTAACATCACCCTCAAAGTGACAAATGAATTCTAAATAAATAGAGACAACAGATTCTTAGTTGAATAGCTCTGAGCATGTAAGCATTGAGTTGTGCTTTAATATATACATATTCTCTTATATATTTGTTGTAAACCCAGTTATTCATGTAGCACGAACAGTTAACTGTTCTTCAGTTTCAAAATGCAAACCAGGATACTCTAACGGAAAACCTTTGTAGACATATAACAGATATTCAGAAGGATTTTAAAAGTAATTTAAATACGTATTGATGCTACTCTCAGCAGTTTGTAACTGAGCAAGTAAAGGACAGTTTATGTATATTTCCTAAAATGCAGGTTTTTTTCCCTCAGCATTTTAGTCTTTTAAATTAGTTTATCATGAAGCACAGGATAAATATCATTAGCATTCACTTTAAACAATGAAGTGACTTAGTTGTTGTCTACATTCATTTCATTTATCACTCCAAGCAGAGACTGCACCACACTGATTCCTAATAGACACAGGCAATTTCTACGTACTAAGGAACTGTTTTGCCCTGAAGAAATTATGTGTGGCTATTTAAAAAAAAAAAAAAAAAAAAAGTTTTGATGTTGATCTTTAGAGCAGCAATCTTTATACAGAAAACAAAAACTCCTGGGGTGACAGAATAACTACTTGCTGTGAAGAATGTTCCTTTACAGTCTCCTAACTCCCATTAGAGAATGGGGAAGGGTGAGTGTCCATAGACTCTGAGAACTATCCTGAAACAGGAACTAATTATCCCACAGATCTAAAAATAAAATAATTTAAAAACAGTATCTGGGATAAATACAGGATGCTACTACATTATCTTACAGCAATAATTCTTTGGAACAACATCTGCCAGTTCTTATATATTTCTTATACATTACAGCTTATTTTTTAGATCATATGGAACACTTTTTTGCAGGGTTCTTGGAAAACAGAGTAAAGAACAAGCAGTAGGAAAAAAGTATTAGGTGCACTTCTAATGAAATCTATCAACATCACCATAGCTTTCTTAAAAATATAATTTTCACTGATAGTTTCTTTACTCTGTATAAGCTAGATGTCAGACATTCTGGGGCAGCTAAAGACAGAGAGAGGAGCTTTGGGGTAGTTCAAAGTATGCAAGTAAAACATTACTTTTGCTTTCAGTGGGAATTAGGTATTTTAATTCTACTGCATTTTTAGCAGGCTAGATTTTTTTTAAATTGGTCATAAGAGTATACAAGCAAAATGAATGAGTTTTTTATATATTCCCCACAGCAAAGACTAGTCAAGGCATGCACAGTTTTTTTTCTTCCAGTTCAGCTGACCATGAAGATTCTGAGGGAATAACTTTTAAAATAAATGAATCAGGAAATCCAAAATCAATGTACAAGGTGTGGCTATTATTTTACCTTAGCCATGTGTTTTTTAGTTTAGCCATGATTAATTCTATTTAGGTGGGGTTTTTAAATACATACATACATACATATATACATACAGAGAGTGAGGGATAACAACACCAGTAAAAAGAGTGTAACTAACTTCTAATGTAGGGACTTTTGTATGTTTGTCTCAAATTTATGAGATGCACACACAGAAGTTTACAATATATTAGAGATTACATCTCTCCATTGTCTGTGAGTGATATATTAACAGTACACTCCATTTTCATTCACAGTCTCCTTGGAACATCTCAAGGGTTACTGTAGGATCATGAAATATTAAAGTTTTCCTTCTATCCTTGAATCAAAGCCAGACTATGCAAATTTTGTTTTTCAGGTCCATCCCACAGTCAGATGATAATATATTTATGAAATATAAGACCTATTTTTAACTGGATATTTCATGTTTTGGTACTATAGAGAGCAAAGCACACTTAAGTTATAGGGCAGTAATTCAAACCTTTGAATCCCAAGTCAGAATTTTCCCATAACTTTTCCTTCTTGCTAAGTAGACTAATTCACAGACTTGTCTCACATGCTAGACTAGGCTAGAAATTTTCAACTAGATTTTAATTTTTCTTCAAAAGTATGACTTGGTATCAAATTTAGTTACACTTTTGGTGGAAAAAGTAAAATGATTTGTGTTAAAAACTTACTCACTGCCATGATGACTATGTTTTAATTCATATTACAGTCAATGTTTGGACTTTACCACTGCTTTCAGTGAGATATAACACAAGGCTTAACAATGATATATCTTCCTTTTATATGAAATGGGAGTACCACAGTCTTGAGATATAATTCAGGGCAAGTTTTCAAGTAATGTCATGTGGCTATAATGCTATCTGTGAACTGTTAACGGTTTTATATTCTAAAGTATTTTTTAACATGCAGTGAGTGCTCTGCTTTATACACAATATCCTAGCCAAGAGTTATTCTGCTTAATTCTCTCGAAGGAGTTACTTCTTGTTGAGAACAAGATGAGTCATACCTGATGGTGCTAGATTTTATAACTGTTAAAAATAAATAATTTACTTCATTTAGTCAGCATATCAAATTGCATAGAACTTTTCTTCAGTCAGCAATGTTCACTTTGAGCAGATCGGGGAGGAAATTTAGAAACTGATCTATGAGGTAGCTGCCCCTCTTCAAGAGCAAAATCGAAAATGTTATCTCCTAGTATGTAGATGCCCCCTCTGGATTCTTGCTTTCCTTTGATTATTCTTTCAAAAGATGTATCCTTTCTGGAAACTAAAAAGGAAGGAGTTAAATGGAAGCTGAAAGGAGCTTATATGAAAACAAGAGATGACTTTATTGTAGTGGAATTAATCAACCATGGTGATAAGATAGATGTATCTAATTTCAGAAGCTACAGAAAGAATATCTTATCACAATTGTTTCAGTGACCTCACTTTTTAACTTTCAGAGGAAATGCCTTCAGTATGCAACCTTACACTGAGGAAAAGAGCTAAAATACATAGACAGAACCATATTACTGAGTTTGCCAATGGATTTTTTAACAGAACTTTTT
The DNA here is from genome assembly GCF_000737465.1 of Haliaeetus leucocephalus. Lineage (NCBI taxonomy): Eukaryota > Metazoa > Chordata > Aves > Accipitriformes > Accipitridae > Haliaeetus > Haliaeetus leucocephalus. The sequence goes on from NW_010972664.1 coordinate 2,783,618, forward strand.
TTTACAGTCTCTGTCTCTTATAGAAACAAATCCAAATCACCATTTAGAGTACTACTTTTATTGCAAAAAAGTTGCATGGATCTACATAAATCATGTATGGCTATGTGTCTCAGGTCAGAAACCCGTTCATAAGAGAAATAGCAGCATCATGTCCAAACTCCGATATTGTACACAAGAATGCAAACATACAATTGTGCATGCTTGTATGAATAAAAATGGCATCATAACCCTTTTTATATGCAATATTCAAGGAAACAAGTTTTGACAAGAATAGAATTACAGTAGGACGTTTTATCTTGAAGTCCCTTAGTAGTCTCAGCAAACTATGTGGTCAGCCTCCAAAGCAGTACAGTGATTCAGCTGAACTCTACTTTTCACCTGGACCTCAACAGAGAAAGAAAGGGAGAAAGAAGGAAAAAACAGCTCAGTTGTTGTAGGAACAACATGTTGGTGTGGCAGTGGGATTTAGTGTGGCAGTGAGATTTAATTACTATTTATATTACAATTTCAACTTCTATATAATTAGGAAAAAAAGGTGAAGGTAGTGATCTACAAACAGACTCTTTGAACAGACATTAGAATAATATTTCCTGAGGTACTGACGAAACAATAGAAAAACAGAATAGTTTTATCAGCTGCTGCTACAACTTAGGACTAGATTTTAGTGTTGAGATCTGATACTCTGATAAAATATTTGCTAAAATCCATATTCTTTTGCTGCATTATTACAAATACAAAAGAACAATGTATGGCTAACAGTTGTATTTTGTGCCTTATATTTTTTGATTTTTTTCTTCAGAATTGACACTGAAGCAGGTATATGCTTTGGTTCAATCCTTCCTGAATTCTTCAAAGATTATATGCAATTCCTTTTCTGTGAAAATAACAAAAATAGCATTACAAGTAGTTTCTTTTCTCCAATGTTTGCTAACTTAACTTTGTGTTCCTACCTTTCCCGTGGAAATGCCTCTCCGCTCCTGTTTATGGCAATTCTTACTCATTAGAATTTTACTCACTGTCTTGTGGCCTTTGTCTTGGCTTTCTCCACCAGTAATTATTTCAGCACACTTGCCATAGCTTCTGACCAAGCCTAGCCATGCTGCTTGATGAATCCTGTGGTAATTCCTATTACTACCAGGTATCTTACTGCTGAAATAGTTGTAATTGCACTTTTTATTTGGTCTGAAAGAAGAGTACATAGCACTTCATACTCCCTTTAAGCAGTCTTTAATTTATTTTCTGCATCTCCAGATCAAAATCTACATGATGGAAGTTTTCATACACTGCCAGGATAAAAATATTTAGATAGGTACCTGTTAAGAACCTTCAAAAGAAACTAATTGCTAGAAAGTTAACTTGCACTGACTTGCAACACTAGTGAGGAATACTTGCCTCGATTGTTCGATCCACCATTGTGATTTGACTTAGCAGTCTTCTGATTAAGTCACTGCTTACAAATCCAGGATTTAACACTTCACATGCCCTAACCTCCCTGTGTCACTGTTGCATCTATAATCTTATTTCTGGCAGAAGAGACATCTCTGCATGTATCAGACATCCAACTCCAGAGTCATTGCTCCCTTCCTTTTGTCGTGTTGCGGTTAGAGAAGGCTGTGTCAGTTTTCTACATATTGCTTGTCAAGGCATGACTGAAGCAACTTCAAGTTTGTATGCAGGGATCAAAAAAAGCACTTTCCTGCAAATATGCTGATCACTGATATATTCAGGCATCTACAAGATTTTAGAAATATAAACCTTGGTATTTTTATGTTAAGTAGTTTAAGGGTAGGCACTGTGAGTTGTTGATGGCTAAAAAGCAAGCTCCTTCTTGACTCAGAAGATGTTGTACATTTCATTTGAGCAATGTAGATTTACGGCCATTTGAAAATTAACAGATTCAAACTTGTTCTAACTGAGCATATGTTTCATCAGTAACCAGCTTCCAGGTCATGTGATAGGAAAATTAAATGGGTTTACAGGGGAAAAAAAGGAAAGAAAAAAAAAATTGTAGTCAGAATTCTATGTCAGTACTACCATGATTAAATGATCAGCATTATACTATATTTCTGCAAAACCACTAAAGAACAGTGGTGGATGACAATAAAGTACATCAGAATTTAAGCCAATTTTCTTAGAAATGTAGATCACTTGAAAGGATCTCTATGACTCCCAGAGGAAAAATTTCCCAGGTGGCCTGTTGTATTATTTCAATGATTTGAATCAGCTGTACTATTTCTTCCAAAAGAGGATTCAAGTCCTGTAAACACTCATGGGAATTTCTCAAGTAAATGCCATGCAAATATAGGTGAGAATTCCTCTTTCCTTATTTCTTTTTAAATATCAACAAAATAATAAATCCAACACATATCTTCAGTATTTGATGCCACCTATGCATCTGTAGGCATTACTACAGTATTTTGAATTTCATACATAGGGGTATTTATCCTTTTTTTACTTATAAATTTTCTTGTGGCTTTACTCCATATATTGGCTCATTTACTTTTAATCTGACATTTTAATAGACATGCCACTTACAGATTAAATAGCTAGTATATATTATTTTTTTTCTTGGAAAAATGATAAAAAGTTACTTTTTTATGTAACTTTTTGCCAGAATCATGGAAGACACATTTCCTTTAGAAAATCTTTCAGCAGGTAATGTGGCAGTGGGATTTAATTACTGTTTATGTTGCAGAAGTCCATAGATACACAGTCCTGGTTACAGGATCTCATTGTGGTAGATGCTGTTGAAACCCAATTCTTTCTTCATTCTCAAGATAAGTACCTTCTGGGCCATGGCAGTGCAAAATACCCTATTCTTCTCAAGGTTGTCCTAGAAGGCTGAACTATTGCTGATTGTCTGGGTAAGATAAGTTTACAATGTGTTTCTCTTGTCTACAAAAAACTGATTCTAAAATAATTTAATCTGGGAATCAAGTAATAACTTCTGGTCACCATCAGCATGGGCAAGATTTGAACTGATGACTTTGAAACGTGCTAAATTCCACCATCAGACACAATATTGCAAGCTGTACAATGAAAAAAAAAAACAAACCATAGATTTTCTGTTGTGTGGGTAGCGTGCTTTAAATGTGAAATAGTCTTCCTAGTTGTGGCAGTAAGCAGCTTTGAGATAATTGCTATTTTGTGTTTCAGTTCAGAGACAGACGTTAAAATGAGTCATTGGCTTCTGTTTCTGTGTTCTGAGCTTGCCCCTTTGCTTGTACAGTTTTATCGGTTTTAAAGGGACCGTGTATTGGCACAGCTGCTCCTAGCATAAGATATGCAGCATAGAGGAAAACATTCCCACATATTTTCCTTGTAAAAGTTTGGTGATTTTGTATACAATTTAAACAGTTAAATCTTATAATAGCTTTAACTGCAAAATATTCAAATATGACAATTCCTCTAGCAATTATACAGGATATTTGATGTTTACAGTTGTACTTATTTATTTGTCATTTTGATTAAATGCATACTTTTTAAGGAGAAGTCTTGCTCTGAGGTTTCAGGTTTTTCCTCTTTTATGGTTTTTTTTTTTCAACTTACTGTTGAAATTTATGTTAGTCTTGACCACTCCTTTAGTCTGCCATGCATGGGAGAGGTATTAGCCCAAATTCTGCTGTGGGAACACTCTGTGCTTCACCTGCCTTTAATAGGATCATATTTTTAAAAAATAAGTCATATACTCTTATAAAAATTTAGATAGAAAACTAAACTACATCAGCAGTGAAAAATCACATGACTGAAACATCAATTCTAATTTAAAAGCATTTCTTGAGACAATGCAAAATGTAATTCTATTGCTGAAGTGAGGCAAGGCTGTTCTGGGACAAAACTAATATAGAAGTCTGACAAATATTGTTAATAATCCACTGATATGTATAACTGATGAGAACAGTGTTGACAGCATCATATTGCAAAAAAGAATCATGGCCTGGTGGGAACATTACAACCCACTGGTAGAAACATGCAAGAGCCTCTAATGCTGTTAGGGTTGCCACCATAGTGATGGACCAGATTCTCAGGAGTTGACATCTTCATAAATCAGAAGCTCTGTGGTACCACAACAAGTCCTTGGTTTGACTAATATATGATTACAATTGAGGACTGTAGTACAGCAGAAATCATGCTAAGCAATAACCTTACCGTGCTGTTGACACTTTGGAGACCAGAGATAACAAAGGGAACTCAGTAAGTCTGGCTTCTTCTTCTACAAAATAGTAACTATAAACTCCAGCTAAATTCAAAAGCCATTTAAGATCGAAAAACAATACTGTATGTGTCTATTAGAATTTTCAAGTTAATTGACTTGTTAATGACATGAAAAATCTTGTTTCCTACATTATTAAATTAAACACTTCCTATTGTAAAGAATAATTGCCCACCTACAAATGGGTATCTACATAATGGACATTTACTTATGGATATCCTTGTATGAATTTCTGCCCCATTAACAACTTATGTACATATATAGTTACATATTTCCATTTTAAAAGCTGTAATTAAAGTGTAAATATTGTTGGCTAATGTAGTTGGCTGTCAATATGCACTTGTTATGGAAAATGTGACATATGTCATTTAATAAGAGAGCATAACATGTTATTTATAATACAATTATGTAGGAATATGGTGTTCAGCTTAAGACTTATTTCTGTGTCATTGTGTACAGTTATAAATGTTGAGTTGCTGTATAGCTTGATTTTTAGTCAGGGTGCAGTAGCTACACTTATTTTCATATGGATCAGTCTGATCACACTATGATGAAGTACATTTTTCTAGTGAGAATTTCACCTTTGCATGTCTCATGTAGGTGGGGAAAGATTTTATCCTTTTCCAGTTCTTCATTTTAAATGCTCCTGCTTTTTCTGAATGACACAATTATTCAAAGGAATAAACAAAATTACTCTTGGAGTCTTATTTTATTTGTAGTTGATGGAATATGTCTTTGGTGTCCTTATTTAAGTAGATTAGCACTTTATTCCATAATTGGTGCCTTCATCATAAGTAATTGACTATTCCTTCATTAGACAAAGAAATGCATAACTTACACAGAGTCCTGAATATAAGACAGGGAATAGAAGTTCCTGATGTAGCAGACAGGAACACTCACAACCCTTACAAATGGGAGATGTACAGACATACCAATATGATGAAAAATTAGGGTGTAAGAGGAAATTCCTGATATGGAGAAGGCTAGCTAGATGTAGTCTGTGGAAAGACTGGAAGGGATGCAGTTGTCCTGTTGCAAATAATGAACTCATGTTACTGTCTACAATGTGGAGACAGCCATAAGCTTGATGTGCAGCTTACTGCAATTGGTAGAAAGGCTGTTAATTTTAGATACTGCAGTTATAAAGGGAAGCGTTTCCAATCTTCCAATAGAAAAGCAAGGAATGCTCTTCTATTCCGGCAATATTCACTGTTCAGTCTACATAGGAGTCACCCAACAAAGGCTCCTAGTATTGCAACAGGAATGGCTTAAGTTTGAGGAAAATCAAGCAAATCTTTTATTCATAGCTTGTGTGTGTAGTTTTGTGTAATTTTATAACAGAAGTGAGTACTACTGAATACTTTAGTACATAATTCTCTACTAAGAAACCTTGGTGTTCGGTTTCAAAGTACACTTACATGCTCAGAACTTTGTCAGTATTGCCAGTCATAGAATCATGGAACCTTAGAAAAATATTGGTCAGAAGAGACCTCTGGAGATTGACTAGTCCAACTCAAAGCAGGTTCACCTTCAATGTCTGGGACACTGTCCAAAAAAGTTTTTAATATCTCCAGCAACAGCAATTCCACAGCCCCCTCGGGGACCTGTTTGACTGCCCTCATGGTAAAAAACCCTGTTTCCGGACACCTAGAACCCTCCCATGTTACAACTGGTGTCTGTTGCCTCTTGTCCCATCCCTGTGCATCTCTGAAAAGAATTAGGTTCCACCTGCTCTGTGCAAGTCTACACAAGTCTATATGAAGCCCAGCAGTTTTGAAACAACTTTAGTGCTTATGATTGTGACAGGCACTGTACTCTTCACACCACAGGTTTTGAGTTTCAGCTACTACTACAGTAAGTCACAGACATATTTCTAACGTGTTATTCTTATCCCTTTAGCATAAAGGTGCTGTTGCTTTTTACAATGCCAGCTCCAGGTATCCCAAAGGATGGTGTGCTGCCATCTTTTACTCAGCAAGAAAACACAGACCTGTGTTTCACACAGCAGTAAACTTACTAATTCTTTTGTGAATGCCACAACTAGAAGCTTCCTTTCACCTCCCCTTTAAGCCCCAGAAAGGAGAAATCTGACCCTGGTTTTATGTATAATCCATTTTCAAGTTCTTTTTTAACTAAGAATTATTTCTCTGCTTTGTTGAATTTTTGACCAAGCTGCAAAGTATGAAAGACACTGTATCTTTTTGTATGGGTGTTAAGTGTACATCCATAGAACAAATGGAAAGTAAGATCTACACAATCTTTACATGGTAATATTACATCTATCATATGAATATTTGTGCTTATTGCTTACTCTGGACTCAGTTAAAAATAAAAGAATCAAGTAGAATTTATTTTAGGTGAGGCTGTTCCAAAAGTTGTCAAGAAACTGTACCATCTTTCTGTTACGAGTTTTTGCACATTTAATGAGCTGTGGATGCAAAACCTAAATTGAACATATGATGTATATAAAAAAACTTTTAATAATTTAATTTACCAAATATTTATCTTACCAACAGTATAGATCATTCTTATAACTGTGGTAAGCACTGTAGCTGTACTAGTGATTAAAAATAGTGCAGACATACTAACACAGTCTAGCAATGTAAGGACATTTCAAAATAGGGTTCTTAGTGTTGCTTGATGGGTATTTCCATAGGAACACTCTGAAGTCAGATGCCACAACTCAGGAATTTTTAATGTTGAAGCAAAAGGTGACCCTCTGTGCTGTAAGTAAGAGACACCTGTGAGACAGAAAGAAACACATGCTTTGGCATCCATCTTTTTTTTTTTTATCCACAAGAGTGGTTCTAGGAAAGTAGATCAGTCAAAATTATGGTAGCCAGGGACAGCAGAAAAACTAATTTTCAGGGGCCTTCATGAGAGAGATCTAGCCACAGTGCTTACACTGTTTCTAGTAACCTTCTTCTTTTCCTGGACTGGGTTCCTGATTTACCTCCCAGTGTCCAATCTTCCTGTGGAAGACCCTATTGATTGCAGCAGGAATAATAATCATGCTTCAGCATTTATAAGGATCAAGCCCTATAAATTCTGTTCTCTCATCATGTATTCAATAGTCAGATGACATCAGAACCTGATGACCTGGAACAGAATAGCACAGAGGAAGACAAGAGTATGATTTCTGGGAAAGTCCATGCTCACTGTGTCATTTTTTTCGTTTTTGTGTTCCTGAGGCTGCCTAACATTACATGCTCTGAATAATCCTCTGGATCCACCTTTTGCTCTACTCCAGAGTCTAGAAAGACCAGCCTCCTAACTTAAATTGGATGCTTACATTTAGATTATATGACCATCACATCACAAGTATATTTTTGGATATTAAAGATCTGTAATCATTTTCAGCAATTCCCTGGATGAGCAGCTTTAGTATCCAGAATAAATTCTGTATGATCCACCTCCACTCAACCTGTCCTCTTTGAGAAGATAACAAGAGGTTTTTATGGCAACCAGGAAATAAGAGTATTTCATATATATTTGTAACAGCAGAAATGGTAATGTTGGTTTAGAAGAAAAATGCTGTGAATGGTAGAGCTCACCTGAAAAAAGAGCTAGTCTTAGAACACTCGTACTTTAAACACTGGATCTGATCTTTCATATACTAAATATATATTTTAATGCAGATATATAAGTCTAGGAATCAAAGGTATGAAATATCAGACTGGGGAAGCAATGAAACCTTTACTTGTATCACTGACATACGTCTGATCTTACTGCTGTTTTACCAAATTAGTCCTGCTTCATTTGATGGCTGACCTTTATGAATCAGGACAATCTTACTGTGCCATTTCCCTGTTCTAAAGTCCCACCTCAACAATACTCTTTGAACTGAAGCTTTATGTGCACCAATACTGACGTGCCTTTTCTTCATCCTGCTCACGCAAGTATTTCATCAGGTGGCATACTGCTCATAGCCAAACAAATAGTTGGCGCACACAGTTCCTCTGTATAGACTTTGCTATTCAAGCAAATAATATCTGTCTTGTTGGCCATGTTCATAGGAGGTTACTGAAAGACCAGAGACAAGCATATGTTTTTTTATTCTAACATCTGGACTGCATCTTATAATGGAAGCAAACACCGTTCCAAGCAAACTCTGCTCATAGGCCAGTGCCTCTGTGCCACGTCCTGTCCTTGTAAGCCATAACACAGGTGAACCTCTACTATGACGCTCCAGCAGATCTCTAGATGACCTTTTTTTGGGGGGGTGGGGGTGTGACCTTTTTTGTTTTTTTGTTTGTTTCTATACTAGCCAAATTTTGCCAAGTTTTCTGAGTTTGGGCAAACAGCACCAATACAAAAGCCGGTTTCCCAACCTCTCAGACTCTGCTAGCCATTTTGGAGGACTGTTAACAATTCTCAAAGAAAAAAATCACTGAAATACATATGGGCAAAATTTATGCTTGAAAATGCTTGATTAAATTTGGCTGAAACTTTTCAAAGTTTGGTAAGTGTTTAATAGTTGAAAAGCAGTATTCTGTGGCAGTGAATGAGTAAAACAGTAGCAGCTATAATGAATAACACTGATTTAATTGAGAATGTTTATATGAGTTATTATACCCTTTTACAGGTACCTCGGTACCTGAGGGTTTTGAAGACTGTATATATCTTCAAAGTGTTCTGGTCTACATCAGCTATTACTAAATTTATCTTAAATTTATTTGAGAAGCAGAAAAAGAACTGTACAGTGTAGAGCTATTTCCACTTTAAAACTTTGTAATAAACAAGTCCGCATTTTCACTAACACTGTGTCCTTGCAATGTTCACTACAATGGGAAACATTCCTTAGTATTTCATGTCTTGTTGCAGATACTGCTGCCAGGTAGGTGATTTATGCTTTTCTCGTTTTGCCAATTTACAAGCACACTGATGAAGAATACCATTTTGATCATCTTACCCTAATTAGCCTTAATTATAGCCTTCTTCACATGGTAGTCTTTAGAGGTATCAGTATATATTTATCTGCAGGGCATATCATGAGTACAGGAGGACATCATTCCCTGATTTGCATAAAGAGGATTTGGAGTTGTCATCTGGCTTTGTATGGAATAGCAATAATCTTCTTAAGACAGTTAAAAAAAAAACCTACAAACACCTCACACTCTCATGTTTGGCAACGGTACAATATTTGTCACTAATTACACCCAAGAATCAAGTAAGAAATAACTTGCAGACCATTTATTTGAGTACATGTGGGCAGGGTACATTTCGCAGAAATACGGTTCAGATCCTTTACATGAAGAACTTATTAAAAGAACAAATCTCTAGTGTACGCAAAATAAAAAAGCAAGAAAGAGACTTGATGAGAGAAGAATACTTGGGACTAGCTGGTTAACATGTAAAAAGGTAAATCCCTTCTGTTTAATCAGCCCTGCTCATCCTAGTGCATCAAAGCGGGACTCCCACATTGTTACTCACCAGTTCATTTTTATCTAGCATCATCGTGACCCTCAATTGCAACGTCCCTCTGGAAACTAAAACCATAAGCTAGCTAAACATGGTACTGACGCATTCCAACAGGTTTCCCTGAAAAAGCTGTGTGCCATACTACTTGTTTCGGGATCCCTGCTGGAGAAAAGACT
>NW_010972664.1:2793620-2794660 GCF_000737465.1 Haliaeetus leucocephalus
CCCAGCCGCGCGCCGAGGCCTCCGCCGCAACAAAAGGCAACGCCGGGCACGAGGTGGCGGCTGCTGCCCGCTGCCTGTCAGTAGGGGGCGCTCGAGCTTCACCGTGCGGCGCTCCCGCTGGCCCGCGGACAGCGCGCGGCGGCAACGGCCGGCCTAACCGTCCCCTCGGAGCCGCCGCTGGCCTCTCACCGGCCTCTCCGCCCGCCCTGCTCTCCGTGTCTCCGCCTGGTCACCCCCTGCCCTGTTGCGACACCGGTCGCTTTTAAATTCCGTTGTCGTTCACGCTGCTCGTTCCCTCGGGTTCCTGGCTCTTTTTCGGTGGTGGTTTGGGGCTTATTCTGCCGCTTGACAGTCTCTGTCGTGCATGTAGGCGGAGAGGGGCTGTTCGCCCTCGTTCCTTGGGGGTTACGCGGCCCCTTCTCTCACCGCCCCCTCCGCCGGCCTCCGGCGATCGCGGTCGGTTCCGCGAAACTTTCCCGCTGGCGGGAGTTGCACTGCAGCCGAGGGGCCCGGGGGACGCGAGGGGGGAGGTTGCTTGCTCCTGGTTTTCGGCTGAGCAAGCCCGCCAGTCCTACAGGCTTTGTAGGTCACGCGTGATGCATTTTATTTATTTTATTTGCCACCTTTCCTTCCTTTTCCACAGAGCGGAGCAGCGGAAAAATCTCTGGGGAAGATCCTTTCGAGGGTCTCGCTCCCAAGCGTCTGTGTATGTGCGGAGAGGGAATGAATAATTAGAGAACAGCTCCATGAAACCACTTACCGAAAAATTAGCTGGCCGTTAAATGGGAAGCGGTGAGGAGCAATCATGTAAATTCTACCTATACCCAACCGTAGAGGAGAGGCAGGGGGGCACTGCCTGCAGAAGACCTGATTTCCAGTCGCGTGGCTGTCGTCTTATATCGTCGTCCCCATCTCCCTACCCCGGGAGGAGAGGGACGCGTGGGTGTGGAGCACAGTGGTTTAGTCCACACCCCGCAGCTTCCCTTCCCCAGGCAGCCTCGGGAGCCGCGCTCATTCTCCTCCCTCTCCTTGCCAGCCGG
>NW_010972664.1:3401723-3413480 GCF_000737465.1 Haliaeetus leucocephalus
GGGGAGGGGAGGAGAGGAGAGGAGAGGAGTGGAGAGGAGAGGAGAGGAGAGGAGAGGAGAGGAGAGGAAGACTGATTCATTCCTTGTATCAAAACATACCATTTTACACTGACTTAAGCACTTGGAAAACCAAGTACTGCTAAAATAAAAAAAAAGACATTTTCTGAGAAGTGAGAGGTTTATGATCTTCATTGACTCCTGAGTGGTGCTTAAGGTGTCAGACTCAGTGTAAAGCTATAGATAATAGTTACTTTGCAGTAAGGGACATGGGACTAGGGATTCATGGTGTGTTATCTACTCCATCGAAATATCTCAAGTTTTCAGTTTGCAAATATTTACCCTGCAGCAAATGTGAGGAGTAAGTTATTTTACTTATTTGCTCTGGATAGTAGCATGCACACAGCTATTCTGTAACTTGCTTACCCTGTGGTGCGTTGTTCATGTAGCAACACCTGTAACGCATTGTATTTTGGAACAGATTTGCTAGTTTGTCTGGTTGAGGTCACTCAAAAAGGTTGATCTAAAGAAATAGAGTACATTTATTGTGGCTTTGTTAAATCACATTAAACTTGAAGTATTCACTGAGAACATAAAATATTCATTTAAACTTAAACTGAGTTTCATTTAGTTTAATTCATTTCCAAGATAAGACGAAATTTAGCACTGTATAGAAACTGTTCACTTACTTAAAGTGAGACAAATAACAGATGAAGTAGCAACTCTGAGACAAACACTTTACAGCTAGATCATTTTCTCTCCAAGACTTACCTTTTAATTCTTATTAAATCTCAGAAAACTTTAGGGCTTCTCCTAAAGTAGGTTTACCTACACTGCACTAGGATTTGATTACTGAATAACTAGCGGCAGCCAGCAATGCTGGATAAAAGCTAGCAGGACAATAACCCCTATGCCTCTTCCATCTTTCAAAGGAATGACTTTACTGTGGAAGAGTCAAACTTACATTCACCAGCAACACAATCAATATTTGAAAATTTCCCAGTCTTTTAATATTAGATTTGCTTAGGGCAAAGCAGAAACATCCAAAGTCTGCAGCAGAAATGTGTGTAGTGTCCTCTAGCCTTTAAGAAGCTTGTTAACTACCTTAAGTCACCTGGTGGCCAATTACTGATGACAGAAATGTCTCATGGAAAATCCTCTTCATGGCACATTTTGAAACTATTTGCTGCTAGAACATTTTGCTCTGCAAAATGTATAGGTTTAAATCTCCCTGAAGTGTAGAAAAACTTAAATAATTACTTTGAAACACAGCTAAATCATATCGTGGAGAGTAGCTGACAAGACTTTAGCAGAGATTATCAGTATTTCAATGTAATCTGGTGTTATCCAGCACAGGTAGCTGCAGGGACAGAGCCCAGGTTTTGGAAAAAACACACGGGTATGTGCTCACACATGTGTAGACACACACGTAGATGCACATAGACATGTATACAGGCACACACGCACGTGCCCGCACGTGCCCACATGTGCCCACATGCGCATGACCAAAAATGCACAGAGACTGACGCGCACGCATGCACACACACAGATCCAGTCCAGGAAGGCAGCAGACTTTCTGGACCTACCACAGAGGAATCCTGAAAAACATCCAGTTGGCCTAAAATCTCAGAACAGCAGAAAACTATGGTTCCTTTTGTCCCAAGAAATACAAAAATAAAATTACAGAATAAGTGAGATATTTGTTCTTCCCATTTCTATACTCTTTCTAATGGCTATCCCAAGGGATGTTTTTTTAAGGATCTCCGTGTATGCATCAGCCTGCACAGTTCCTTCCTTTAGTATTCTTACTTTTAGTATCCAAAAAAATAATTACTTCCTTTGCCTTTGGCTGTGGTTTCTCTTCTCAGTGGAAAACTGAATTTCATGCCAAACCTACTGTGCAACACACAGATCAATAAATGCGAAGTGATGCTGCCAGTGATGCTGATATGGTGGGGCTGAAGGATCCCTTCTGCCGTGCTGCTGGGCCCATGAGCGCAGAGATGCAGCAGAAATGGCAGAAATGGGGAAGCTGTGGCGGGGGTGGGGAAACTGTGGCAGAAATGGGAAAATGTGGCAGGACACAGCAGGCACCACAGGAGGCGTTTCAGTGCTTGGGCAGACATCACTGCCCCTGCAAGCAGTCCTGATCTTTCCTAGGGAAAAGGCAGAGCGCTGGATGGAAGCAGCTCCTGGGTTTGACCCATGGCATTACCTTGACCTAGACTGTCCAGATTTCATGGTGGCAGCAGACAAGATTAAATACTAGAGAAAATTAATAAAATCCTTAGGTTGATTGACAGCTACAACCTATATTAAATAGATCCTCTTAAAGAATAGTGCTTCTGAATCACTAAGATTCAAATACAGTTAAAAATGTGCTTATGAGAAACATTTTTTGCAAAGCCTGTGAAACTGTGAGGATTAGGTTGAAGTATCCAACATGATCAATATCTTACAATCACATTAAGGCCTCAGGCAACAGGGGCCCTCGTTCTTTCCCATTTCCCATTTTCTGTTTTCTTTTTCTAGGCACCATCATAGGCAATCAGACATGAACAGAAAATGAATTTGTTACAAGCTAGTAGCATTGTAAGTGGCTTTGATATAAGTGGAACAAGGGTCGGTAACTTCTAAGCTCCAGTAGCCTGATAAGAATATTAAGTCTACCATTTATCCCCAATGAGTGCTTGATTAGCCATACAGTGCTCTGCTGACAGAGTTCACTAAAAATACATTATGCTAATAACACTTGAGTGCCAGCAACACTGGGAAAGCCCAGGTCTTAACACAAAGAATGAGTCATTATGGTATTTACCTGGCAGATACACTTATAGGCAAAAATACGACTTCCTAGTCCTGTTTGCAAAGATACAAGTAGAAACAGAGGTGATTCCTCAAAGACCATAAGGATTAGAAAGAATAAAAAGAAATACCCCATGTTGGCACACTGGCACGTGGGAAATAGAGACGCTTAGTTTTTCAGAGCAGGCAGCTGTTAGTGGGGACAAGCCACTTATGTATTTATCTTTTTCTAAACTACATTATATGCTTATTCACTAGTGCCTCTTTCTGCCTGGTTTAACATTGAATGTGTTTCCTCCTTGCTGTGTACTCGCACTGTAATTGGGGATTCCCACTGTGGTCCCACAGCTCCCGCCTGTTCCCCAGCCCACTGCCATTGCCCCGCTACTTGTGCTTCTGCTAACGCAGCATTTGCTCTTGTCTAAGGGAAGGATTTATAGGCTGTCTCTCTTTCTTAGCATCAGCTACAGGTGTTACATACCCCAGCAACAATCCAAACCATACTTCATGTATAGAAGACAGTTGGGTGGAGAGGTTCATTGCTAGTTCAAATTAACTCACTGAATCTTACAGCTTCTTCCAAACACTGAACACCCCAGTCCTCTTCACAGTTCTCCTGTCCTCTACCATGGCTGCCAATGTGCAATTAGCAACCCGCCTAGCAGGCCTCTGGACCCCGTACAGAAGACAGACACATTCTGCAGCCGGCTGCCTGGCTGCCAGCTATTGCACAGGCAAATTGGTCTACAGTACTTGGCCATGACTCATAGCAAGGGCAAGCAATCATTTCACAGACATACAACTGAGAGTTTTTCAAAAAAGGAACAAGCCTGGAAAAAAAAAGCACAATTAATCCGGTCATTAGAGCTGGTCAAACTACTGCCCCCGCCCCCCGCCAAATCTTTTAATAGCCAGAAATGCTTTTTAAGCCCAGCCAAAATTAAGTCAAATTTACCAAACAGTTTTAAAGAACAAAGATAACATTTCAAAAGGCAATAGAATGTCTCTTCAATTTTAAAAAGATTTGATTTTTAATATATTTTAGAGGTGCCATGAAAATACTTTTACGAGTTGATAAAAATTAAACCCAAAAGATTTGCTTTAGAATGTGTAAAACATTTTAGTGTACTTGAAACATATCTTTATTTTTAGTGCTTCATTTTGCCCAGAAAATGGAAGAACAGAAAATAGCTTGGGACTCTACCAATTTTAAGAAATGTTGACAGTGAGCCAAAACCCTCAGCTACTCACAGTCAACTATTACAAGCCACCAGACAGTTTAAATGCAAAGGTACAAAAGAGCTAAGTATTCTGATCTATTGTAGCTGCTTGTACATGAAGTAGTAATGTGAGAAACATCCAGGCAATGGAGTAAAGCAAGCACTTCCATTCCACAATTTGTCTCATGCTAATGTAAATGCCTAGAATAAGTCAGATGAATCATGCCTTAAAAAGGCCCATTTTTCTTCACTGTCTAGAGGGGAAACACAGGTGACTAGTGCTGGTGTAGCATCAATGCTGACGGTAGGGTGAGGTGAATTTCTGCATTTTAATAATTCACAAAAAAATTAAAATTCTTATGTGAAAGACCCATAACATGGGGCCAGAAACTGGAAGGACTGGCCAATGGAAAGGACATCAATTCTCGGTGGTGACTCTGGCATTCAACATTTCACGTTCTACTTATTCTCCTGTGTTTACCCTCTTTTCTCACCTTTTCTTCCATTTAACCCTCTCATATTCCTTTGTTATTACCCATCTTCTGTCTTTCTTTCTTCAAAGGACACAGCTTGATAGCTGTTTTTTAGAAGCTACCATTGACAGTGTCCACCTGCTTCTGTCATCTGCTTGCTATCTTTCACCACCATTGGAAAACGAAAGAGGACACACTAAAAACCATGAGCACTTATCCATAGTAGGGTATGGGAATTCTCCCAAACTGGCAAACTGCACTGTTGTCAGCAGGAAATGACATTAGATGTGACTCCAAGCAAGGATTGCTCTGTTTTTTTCAGACTTTAACCCTGAAATACTACCTTCGTTACCCTCCATTTTTCAATGTATTGTGTGGGCTCAGACCTCCCTTTGAATTTTTGTTATGAAATCAAGTATTCCAGGAACCCTAACCCCATTTTTTTTGTCTCGCCCTTCAAGGACCTACTGTAAATTCCATATGCAATATTCCAAGTTTTACATTCATCTAGTTTCCTTGCAAGCAAGACAAAAGCCCTTAGTGGGGCCTTGGAATATTTTTCAGTTGGTCCAAATCTGGCCAATGGTTTCACTTTTGACATCATGTTAACTGGACAGTGACAAATTTTGAAAAACATAACCCCTATACCTAAGCAGAGAAGAGTTGTGTGTAGAGTTATTAACAATATTTTAGTGTGCATTCTTCATTATATATGCATACATATATCTGTACATATATATATATACACAAACTCTGCATCTGTCTCTTAAATTTCATTTCATTTTTGGCTAGAACTTTCTGATGATACCTACTATACCCTACAAAAATACAGGAAGGATCACAACAAAAATCAAGGGCAGTCTGTATTACTCCTAGCTGTAAAAAATCATGTATTTGACTACACCTCTGAGGCAAGAGACCAATGTCTGTATCACCCCACTCCATAAAAGGAGTTTACTGGCACCAAACAACTAAATGGAAAAATATATTTCTAAAGAAACCCACCGTACTCCCGGATGACTGAACTGCTGATCACTTCATCTGGCTGTACACAAAATTAAAGCAAGCTGAAAGTTTTCAATTTACAGTGGATAGTGTACTTAAGCAGCAGAAAATTATATACTTACTGTTCCACTCCAACCGTGTGTTATATGAAGTACAATGAACTCCAGTAAAATAAGAAATGAAACCAGGTAGTAAATAATCAAACTATACTCTTCATTAGCTTTGGTATTTATTCTACCATTTTGCAAGCAATAAGAAGCCACATGTGGTGTTAGTGCCTTTTATTTCCTACTGTCCTTTATTTTTTGCCATTTACATTACCAATATTTCCCTTTTACCTTTTCCTTATTGTTCCTTTTTCCTCTCTGTTCTGGGATTCTGATATTGTTATTCACCAAATTTACTATCAGGTTTAAACACTCTTTGGTTTATAAAGTTAATTGTCCATCAATACAAACATGTCAATCTAACTTCTCTAGCTAATCATACAAAAGTCTATCCTGTTATCACCCTTTCTTTCCTGATAAAATCTCAGTTAATTCCAGGAATATAGGACAGGGCAGAAATTTTTCCTGAGCACTTATGAACCTGATTTTTGACAGTGGAAGGATACACTTAGATACATGCAAACTACATTTGAGGCAGAATAGTTATGATCAGGTAAAATCCTGCCACAGATTTCCAAGAATTTCATCAAGGTAAGTGTACAGGGACTTCAGTAGATACTGAACATGAAGCAAATTAAAGACACTGCAGAATGAGGTTTTATAAAAACAAACCATCGGTCTACCTTCAGCTGAGCATGTAAAATTACTGTTATGGAACATGGGGACTTTGGCCCTTTTTTAAAAAAATTATTTAAAAATCTCTCATCATCTGTCTTTTTCATAGTTCTGTGCTGTACTCTTGGCAATAATAGTGAGCGTGTTAGACTCAGAAACAGTAATTAGTATCTGTTCATACAAATGTTCTGGCCTGTTTTTTCTCATTACTCAAACTCCATACACAAGACATGTTTAAAAGCATAAATTGTTTTCCTACTGCGCTTCTAATTAACACTTCCATTAAGACCCAGGCAGAGAGCATGGAACATACTGAAAGAAACTGCTGTTTACAGAAATGGTGATAAAATGTACACAAATATGTCCTGCAAAGTGCAATCAAGCCAGCTTGTGTGACATGTGGATGTGTTTCTCTGTGTATGTAAGCACAAACAGATGTGGTACACTCACATGCAAGACTAATTTGTTCATTAACATTAAAAACACTAGGTGAATAACAGTCCATTAATTTTTATAATTACTTCTTGCATGCCCATTTCACTGCTTAATTTTGTTTCTGAAGCCCTTTTTAGCTTTAGATTGGCTCCTTGGCATGATCATACTGGATACTTCAGTTACGTTCCACTGGTTTTGTATTTACTAGACTGGACTTACTTGGATTTATATATTTATACGCTTTCTAATGGCCTCCACCCCTCTTCTTATTCTA
The DNA here is from genome assembly GCF_000737465.1 of Haliaeetus leucocephalus. NCBI lineage: Eukaryota > Metazoa > Chordata > Aves > Accipitriformes > Accipitridae > Haliaeetus > Haliaeetus leucocephalus. The sequence continues at coordinate 3,408,715 of NW_010972664.1, forward strand.
TGTGAAATTTGAATTAACCTTAGATTAAGATAAATAGTAACAGTTTACCTTTTTTTTTTTTCCATCTTGAAAGGCAGAATGAATTGATCAAATGGCTTGCTAAGCATCATAAATAGTTCTGGATTTCTAGAAGAGCTGATTTATGCCTTTGAGTAAAAACATGCACAATCTTTTCGATTTTGCATACATTCAATACAAAACCAAGTGAGAAAAACCTCCAAGCAGCTGTAACTGAATTTCACCTCCAGAAATCCCACTGTAAGACTCAGGAGAGTCAATCCACAAGGAAAGAGATTAAACAGATAGTCCTGTGACCTAAAGTGCAATAAGCTTTGCACTGTGAGAGTAAGTTTGAAAGCTTGACAATTAACTGTAACTCAGGGTTGGTGATAGGGGGATGTTGTTTTTGGTTTTAATTACATTTTATTGAACAACTAAGAGATAAGCATCAAAAGACAAGATTGTCTTGGATCATGGGGGGGGGGGGGGTGGCAGAGTTTGTTTGTTCTGTGAATTCAGGCAAACTAAAAGAGCTTTTCCTGTGTTTACCTGAGTAATTAATGAAAGACCAAATTGCTTTTGAGCCAACAGGCTGCAGTTAATTGGAGTTATGTGCATTTAGTGAACTTAGCGATTTAGAGTAAAAAGGATTTACAGTGTAGGTGACAACCCTTTTCAGGGAAATACCACAGCAAAGGCTGAATATTCAAAGACAGCTTCCAGATAATGTAATTTATGTGGAAAGCTCTTTCATTTAAAGTTTGAAAGTGGAAAAAGTAGTAGGTTAACTGAAAAAAAAAGCTTGGAAAAAGTTTAGTTAAATAACAAGTTTAAAAAATGGGATTCAGACATTCAGCCTATTGCTATTATTTTTTAATAATTCAGTGAATTCAGAGAAGTTAGCCAGTCCACCCTAGGGAAAATTATGTTTGCAGGGACAGACATGTCCTAATTTCTGAAGTTATTACCATGCCTATTTTTCAAATATATCTCACTAAAGACTGGAGACATATCGTGATGCTCTTGCTCAGATGTAGTAGCATCTAATAATCTATTGTTATTATCAAAGAATAGTTAAGACAATTTGATTTTAAATGTACTACTCAAAATGCCAAGAATCATCAGCATTTGTAATCCTGTTGGTTATTTATTTTATTTTCCAGACCTTCCTGAGTGTGTTCACCAAAGTGTTCTCAGATAGACCTGTGGTGGTACTGGGGATCAAAGACTGCCAATGGACAAGCCTGCTGGGCAAAAGGACAAACAGAAAAGATGTCCCCCTTCTTCCTGATGAATGCTGTTAAGTTAAACAGACAAGGTTCCTCTTGCCTCTTTTCTTGCTCTAGTAAATCTATTTTCTCTTCTTTCTCTTAATCAAAGAATTTTTCACTTATGCAAGAACAAATTTAAAATAAAGATGAGGAAGTGTTCTTCCTCCCTTCCTGAAGAAACTAACTTTTAGGTACATATACTCTTTCTTGGACCTAGTTCTCACCAAATAACAATGAGCTGATCAGACCTCAATCTCAGTACACCTCATGAATTTGTGCACTAAATATTTATCAGGCCTGAATGCCTTTACCCCGAGCCCTACTACTGAAATGTCTGCAACACTTCGTGGGAGGTAGTAAGATATTTCGACAGTTTTATTTTTAGGCTGTCTGTTGGGACTAAAATTGTGCAATGCATTAGAAAACTTTTTTCAGCCTCAAGTGCTGTGGGTGTCTGCAGAGGCTGCAATATAATCTGTGTTTAAGTTGTTATGGGCTAAATTCCCAGTGGCTACCTTTCTAATTTGATAAACCTAGAGATCCATTACACTTTAATATGCAGTTCATGGGTTAATAGAAAAATCTGGCTCAAGTTAGTAATAAGGTACACATTCCCACACTGGACTTTAATCATTTCAGGTGACCGGATATTTACAAAAAAACAGAGCCCTATAGGTTTCGCAAGTTGTGCTGTATGAGAGAAAGAGCATAGGACCATAGGGTGCCATTTTTTTTTTAAACAGTTCTCCACTGAAGTCAATGAGAGAGTGTGATATATGAGACAATTATATGAGAGAGTTGGGGTTGTTCAGCCTGGAGAAGAGAAAGCAGCCTTCCAGTACCTAAAGGGGGCCTGCAAGAAAGCTGGAGGGGGATTTTTTACAAGGGCATGTAGTGATAGGACAAAGGGTAATGGTTTTAAACTGAAAGAGGGTAGATCTAGATTAGATGTAAGAAAGAAGTTCTTCACTGTGAGGGTGGTGAGGCACTGAAACAGGTTGCCCAGAGGGTGGTGAGGCACTGAAACAGGTTGCCCCATCCCTGGAAATGTTCAAGGCCAGGTTGGACAGGGCTTTGAGCAGCCTGGTCTAGTGAAAGGTGTCCCTGCCCATGGTAGGGTTGTTGGAACTAGATGGTCTTTTAGGTCCCTTCCAACCCAAACCATTCTATGATTCTATGATTTTAACTGTATTGAAAAACTGGACCTCTATTTTTGGTTTAATTCAGGGCAAATTCTGCCACACTTGCTCCCATTGAGTATGGCCTTGTGAATAATGATAATGAAACCCTGGGACTCCATGAGAAGAAGAGTTTCTCAGTGTGCAAAATGTCAGCAGAACCTGGTCTTCCCGCCACCCTGGTATGAAATGCTACAGAACAGGAGAATGGTACCGAATTTTTTGTTTTCATTGGAGTTGGTTGTTATTTTATACTTAGACCGCCTAAATATCATATAGCCAATGGTCATTTAATGGAGCTTCTCATGAAATGGAGTTGCATGAAAACAACCTATAAAAATATATGTATTTGTATATGTATCAATAAATACATAGACAAATATCTGTATATGTGTTTTCTCACTGTTAGTTAGTTGAAGTGTCAAATTCCATATTTATTTCTTCCGCTTCCAAAACTGTTGAATACAATCATGTGAGGCCAAAAGACTGAAGGTAATGCCATTATTAAGTGGAAAGCAATTATCTAGTGATGACTGACATTCAGTGGCAGACATTTTGATAAATACAAAACCTGCTATTTTCTCTGTTTGTGTGAGAATAAAAATTTTCTTTTAGAGAGATGGGAAATTTTCAAGGAAAGTACTGCTTTACTGCATAGTCAGTGGCTCTTCCACAGCCTTAGCAACATCTTTGATAAATAGTTTAATTTTCTTTCCTTGTTTGATGGCTATTTTCATTACTTATTAGGATAATGTCATAAAGTTGCTGGTTATTCATTGCACATTTCTGTAAATTACATTAAATCACCAAACAAATTGTTAACAAAACAAAAGAAAAGGAAATACACAGGCTTCTAAGTCATGCCATGTATTTCCAATGAGGCTGAGAAGACTCAGCTAAAAGCAGTAAAAAAATCAGCATAGAGAAAAAGAAATACATTCTAAACGGATTTCTTTTGGTTGCATTCATTTGTACTTACTTTATAGGAAGATCTAGTGAAGAAATTTTCTGGGAATAACATCTCTGGAAACCATGAGCAAGGATACTCGTTGAAACACTTTTCCCATTTCCTAGTTCAGAACAGCTACATACTGTATTGAACAATTATATTTCTTGAATTTGGAACCATTTTAGAAACCCAAATATTCACATCAGAATTCTGACAGAAAGATCTTGTAGACAGAGAAATGTTTTACACTTATAACTGGGTTGATACTTAGTTTTATCAGTAATACTATTCCTCTGAGGAGAAAGGGATTAATGCTGTTAGTAAGATAAATTGTCATAGGACTGAGTAGCTACCAATCAGTGCGTGCTAATAAGAATTTTGAAGCATAACAACCAATCAGTTTAAAAAACGCGTCTTCTGATTTCCTATATAAATGAGTGTTATATGCAATAAAGCAACTCTCTGCTTGCATCAAACTGTGTCCCGTCTCTCAATTGGGGCAAATTGGTGACCCTGATGTGATACCAGGGTCCAGGAACCGCCTGTCTGCGTGGCTTGCTGCGAGTCCCACAGAACATTGAATGAGCTGCTGAAAGGAAGCAGGAGCCGGACGGTCTGAAATCCCTCTGGAGTAGAGAGGTGAACTGTGGGAAACATGGGGAATCAAGTGTCTTCCCCGGAAAGAGACGTATATGAGCTTATGAAAGCTCTTCTTCAAAAGCATGGGAAAGTTATCTCCGGGCATGACCTTAAAGCCATGCTTAAATGGGTACAAATGAAGATACCCACTGTAACCGCTTCTAGTATCTTTACGTGGGAACTTTGGGATGATGTGGGGGTGTGATGTGCTGTCCCTGTGGGGAACGTCCATTCGGACCCATTTTTAGAAGGGGCCATTGAGGTGCGCGACACCCTTAAATTGACATGGAAGACCAATGCCCCTATTTGGGTAGATCAATGGCCCCTACCACTGGAAAAGCTTCGTGCCCTCCAAGAATTAGTTATGGAGCAGTTAACAAAAGGGCATATTGTGCCTTCTACCAGTCCTTGGAACGTGCCTATTTTTGTTATTAAAAAACAAACCAGCAGGTGGTGTTTGCTCCACGACCTCAGAAAAATTAACGACGCTATGGAAGACATGGGAGCCCTCCAACCAGGATTCCCGTCCCCCACTATGATTCCTCGAAATTGGTATTTGACTGTTATCGACCCTAAAGATTGCTTTTTTAATATCCCGCTACACTCCGAGGATGCCTCTAAATTTGCCTTTTCAGTTCCAAGCGTCAACATGCAAACCCCAGTGTTGGTTCGCGACCCAGAAACAGGTAAAATAATGGGACCATACCCTCTTGTCACGTGGGGAAGAGG
>NW_010972664.1:3413490-3511334 GCF_000737465.1 Haliaeetus leucocephalus
GCAGCTTAGTTGCTAACAGTCTAATTGCTGAAGTTTAAGTAGCTACCAATCAGAGCGCTGATAAGAATTTTGAAGCATAACAACCAATCAGTTTAAAAAACGCGTCTTCTGATTTCCTATATAAACGAGTGTTATATGCAATAAAGCGACTCTGCTTGCATCAAGCTGTGTCCCGTCTCTCAATCGCGGCAGGACTGTAGCTGTATCACTACTTTTACCAGTATAATTATATCGGTTGTAGCGTGTGCAATATTATTATTTACAAATCAAGTTCACAAATGACGTTTGTTAAATCAAGGAATTCAGAAAAAGTAGTAGATACACTGTCAATACTGAATATTTAAGCAGTCTGAGGAGCCAGATTTACACTGAATGCTAAATGATTTTTGCAAGTCACAGTGCAAGTCTCACAAACTACATGCAAAGAAAAGAGATTTAATTGAATAATGAAATAGCACAGGATTTTTATACAGAACTAATTTTTTTGTATTGTTAATCCTGTGCATATATTATTTCCCAACATAACACTTCTGCAGAATTTATTGAATGTATGTTTCTGAGTTCATGCAAGAAAATACATACACAAAGGAATTTTGCACTTTTCATGATCCAAAATTAATATTAAATGCAATGTGTTTGATTTCCAGGCTTCCATGGACAAAAGACTTCAAACATTTCCTCTCCTGAAACCATCATGTTCTATGGAATTAGCTGACAAAGTAAATTGTAACTTATGGAAATACTTCTTTTGTAATGATTCATAATCATTATATTTTTCCCTCTGGTTTTGCATGGAAAGGTACTTCCCATGCCACATACTGAAGGTGTATAGACAGGCCAGCAGGGATAAATTCAAAGAAATGGAAACAGTACAATTCATAGTGTGATCTGTGGAACCAAAATCCCAATTCTGACATCCTAGGACAATAAAAACACAGACCAACTCATCTGATTGGCAACTGGGCTCACCACTAGCATATCCCAAAGGGGAAAATAAGACTGCTAACATTTAGCTAAAATAGATGCAGAAATTCAATTAAAAATTGAAACTTTCAGTGAATTGCAAACCTATTCCTTTCCTTCAAAATGGAGGTGTTCTTTTGGGAAAGATATCCACACAATTCTGCTGCATAACACAGGAATTAGGCTCTGGAAAGAGAGCCTGGTGTTACAAGCTTCCTTGCACAGAGGGTAAAGGATAGATGGACTGGGCAATGCTTCCAGCCTCATGTGTTTCACCCTCCAGTCAACTACAAACATCCATATATACCTGGCTACTTAAACTGGCCTGGCACAGAGCACACAAGATGGGATCCTGTGGGAAAGAGAGGAGGGGAGAGGAAGGGAGAGGACAGGGAGAGGGGGAAGAAAGGAAGCAACATATGGATGATTAATTCCAGGCACAAAATCCAGCTAGCAGGCTCATTTTCTTATATGGCTTGTGTAGGCTTGTGTAGATAATTTAGATATCATAATGCCAAGTCACATGATAAATAAAAACCCAATTATACTCATCACCTCGTATTTTGGCCAATGCAACATTTGGCCTCATTCCATCCTGTGGGATCATTTTCATGTAAAACAAGCCAGAAAGTTTAGCTAAGGAGAAATCATTCCTAGGATAACAGATATGCAGAGTCCCAGTTACGTGCCAAGCCCAGGGTTCCTTTAAAGGCATAACTATATGAGAAGTTACTCTTAATGTGATTTGGGGATAAATTATATTTGTTGCTGCCTGATTTGTAGTGCAGAAGGAAACAAAAGACACAAGGGGCTTCTCTCACATGCATCTACAGATCCCAGCACATAATTTTGCTGCATACATCTATAGCAGGCAAACGGTGCCTCTTAATGTATAACTAGAAAGGGAAAACACATGAAAAAGACCTTTTCAGTGCACCAAACAGTACAGGTGCAAACTATCCTATGTATTTCCTGTAGACTGAAAAAAAAGCACACACACACACAAAAAAAAAAGGAATAGGAAATACAGCTGTTCATTGCATTAACAAGCTGCTGGTAGCATTAGGCTCGATCCACAAAAACTGCATTGCACTGGGCAATTTGTAATCAACCTACTACCTGACAGAATTTGCACATATTAGGCATGAAGTGTCTCTCCCTACCATGAAGAATCTCACCAAAGACAAAGTGTGCAGGAGTCACCAGGTGCCGGTACCAACCTAATCCAGTCACCTCAAATATCCTGAAGCATTGTTTCAAATCTGTTCCCCTGTCCTTCAAATCATGAAATATTGGGGGGAAGAAGAAACAGACAATGCAAGAATGACAACTAACATACTGATGGCATTGTTGTCAGGGTAGGATTCAAGTCTCTGCTCCATCAAAGATAAATAAGTTTTTTATAAAAAGCACAAGGGATTCAGCAAGACAGATCACAAGAGCCCTGAATCAGAATATGCTCAATATGATGATCAGCAAACTCCATCCAGGGTAGAAAACATGCTCAAGTAACTGCAAAATCATTTTACAGATAAGTTCTATAATCACTGAACTATTGGATAAAAAGAAGAGATCACACTCTCCCCAGCTGTGCTTTCTGCAGATTTGGAACTGGTTTGACACTGCTTTCGGGATCTATTCCTCAAGTGGCTTACACAAAGAAATGCCTACATTTCCAACTCTTGAGCTAGAGAGGGATCAATACTACCCTCTGCTTTCCTTTATATTTGCAAGAATATGTCACCAGATTCTTTCAATGACAAAAAGCTGTTTCTAAATCCTTCACATTAAGGACACTCAATTTTTATTTTTCATTTTTGTCCATATAAATGAGTTTTCTGAAATCTAAAGGAGTGTAAAGGAAGAAGTTGTTCCTTTTCAGGAGCAAATTCTCAAATCCCTTTTAATGTGTTCTTATGGTACTCTATATACAAGGTTGTAACAAACCAAATATTTAAAACCATTAACATTTCCCATGTTACAGAATTTTTAAAATGAAATCAGTGCATTCGAGGAAGGCTGTAAGGAGGAGAAAGCAGCCTGAAGCCCAAAGCTAGGAATCTACTAATTAAGATATGAAATAAAAATGTTAATCAAGTAAACTTAGGGATGATGGGGGAAAGCGATTATGTAATCCTCTTGGCACCGTATAATGTCTCAGTGCTCTAACACAGGAAAATGATGAGTAGGTAAACAAGTAAGAGAGAAAAAAAAACAGGTCCTTTGATTGTGGGCCAAAGAAGAAACTGTTCCAAATGGCTTCTCTAACCAACATTAACAGTTCAAGTAGAAAACGTTCAGAACTGAGAGCTCTCTCTACTGTGCCAGCCTGGGGATAGCTCACAGAAACAAACCACATAGCCTGAAAAACTGGAGCATTTAAGATGATTCTTGTTAAGTACGGTCATAGCAATGTCTTTTATTCTATTTCTTTATAACTCTATTCCACCATTGCAAAACTGTAAGTAAACAGGATATTTGGTTCTATGTCCTATATTACAGATGTTTCACTGCTACCCAACAAGTCAGTACTTCATTCATAGTTGTGTGGATCCTTAAAGTGAGGGCTTTGGGTTTATGCTTGTTCGTAGCCTTGTTGCCCAGTAAGTACAGTGTTGTTTGTAACAAGTTTTGCGCTAAGCTAATAGCACAGAACTCAATACCTATCAGGCTCTGTCAGGACTTGTTTTGGCCTAGCTGGAGCCATATTTAGTCTTGTTTAGCTGTGACAACAATTATCTAATAATCTAGTGAATATTACCTATTTTGTTTTAGCTTCTGAATGACTTTATGGGGTAATAGCAAGCAGTTATTCAGTGCAGAATGAACTGTTTATGGCTCTAGAATAAAATGAAGAGTAGAGGAGTACTGGCATGGGGTGATAGCAGGGGTGTTGAAACTACAGGCACAGGATGACAGCAGGAGCCCCAGGGCTATAAACATGTCACCAATGGTCAGGTAAGGGTCATTAAAGGAATGCAACCTTGTGAGCAGGGTAAAGGTAGTTTTAAGGATAACAAAGAGGACAATGAACACATATCTAACGTAAGCTAAATGTACTATACACAGTAATGTGGAAATGTGAACCAATGAAGAAGCAGCAGGGCATAAAGCATATTATAAAAACGTATAAAATGACTCCATGCAGACCCAAAAGTGAGGAGTGAAGAAACACGTACATCGACATTGCAGTTCTCCCAAAAAAGGACTAGGATGCTGACGACTGGCTGTAGCCTTCTTCCCCACCCTGAACCAAAGCCTGAATCTTAAGACCCAGAAACACCGTGGAGGGATGACAGTAATACCAGAGAAACATGGAGATACTAGACTGTTTGTGTATGATAATCTTAACTATAAAATTTGAATCATAAGTATTCATACAATTGTAAGCAGACTAATGTCTATTCTTTGATGAATCTGTTAAGACTTAAATTAGAATAACAATAGAATCCCCCTATTTTCCCTGTAACAAGATTTTGAGTGTAGCAAATAGGTGGGAATAAATGCAACTTAATCTGTAACGTGGATGCAAAACTGGCAATGCTAGTGGGATGCACAATACCCCAGTGCATTTCTCTGGTGTTTCAAAAATGTAAGAAGATACATCTCCACCAAGCTGTTGAGCTGTTCTAGGAGATAATAATAATATAAAGTCTATAGATACAGAGAAAGCATCTTCCAAAATTAGTCAAGAATTCCCTGGTCTGGAAGTAGGGTAATAAAGAAAATGAAAATTGAGGATCGTCCCACTTTCATAATAGATGTGAAATTGCTATCATGGGCATCTGCAGCTCAAAGCATGATGCTGGACTGAGGACTGCTTAGAACTGCCTGTCTCTCTGTCATGAATTCATAAACCTAAACCACAGATTGGGATTCTCCCTTCCAGGCAGTATGCTAGGACTTTGGTTTTCTTCAGGACAGCTAGGCTCTTTGCTCAGGCAGACGGTAGGGCTTTTCTGGGTTTTTCCCCTCTTGGAGGAATTCTTTTTTTAACATGAAAAACATTGGTGCTTAACACCCAAAGCAGTGACAGTAATTTTAGTTTTTCAGTACTGTTAAGATTTAAAATGCTTACCAAATAGCATAAGCATACATTTCAGAGCACTTACTATTTTTCAATATAATTTACTACTTCATTAGAAAGCAAAACAGTTAATCACAGCAATAGGCTAATTTCTGGCAAAATAAACACATTGGCACTAATTTTGACAAAGTTGTCTTGTTACATTACTAACACTATAGCTTTAAATTTCCTGAGCTGATTTTTTTTTTCATTATATTTATACTGAATTATTTTGTCCCATACAGAGAATATTATGAATTAGAATTAAAAATATTATTCAGGTTAGCTGTAAGTCACTCAGTAAAGCTTAAGCACTGTGTTTATTTATTACCTGGCTAAAAGTGCCTGCTGTTTTGGGATTCTGTTTATTGATTTCAGAGAGATTGCCTTTATGAACTGTCTTAACACTTCTCTCAATTCTATTACTTACTTTCCAAAACAGCAATAATGAGTTGCAATGTGCAATTTTGATTGCAATGGTAATACTCTTGGTAGCTAATAAACATAATTATTAGCATATGACCTCTTGCCTGGAAAACCTCCAACAGTATGTGCAGTTTAACTTCATAAAATAAACTTGTGTGGGACCTGGATTTTTTTTTTACTATAAAAAGATTGATTTTTATATGAAGATATTAATTTTGTTATAAGAATTCATTTGCAGTATCAGAATAATGAAGAAAGAATTATATGAATTGAAGATGAATGTATAATACCTATAGGGAGACCACTTCTCATTATTTTTTTAAATCAACACATTTTAAAGAAAAATATTTAAAGAGGGAAAGGAAAAAAAAGAAATTTGCATATTACATATATTGTAAAAAGGCAAGAAAATTATGATTTTTTTGTACCCAAGCCAGCCACATACATATCCCTTCTACTAACACAAAAAAAGATGTGTCATAAAAGCTATGAAAGTAGGGAAACAAAATAAATTATAATAATATTTTTCACTTTTTTCCCTACATGACAAAGTTAGCTATAATTATTGCCATTTTACAAAGAAGGTACCTTAGGAGCAGCAGAGTTATCTGAATTATCTGGGTACAGACTGGTCGGGCTATTTATGCCCACTCACCTAAACCACCCTGCTGCACAAAAGCAGTTCAGAAAGTACATCTGAGCCATTGTCTCCAAGTAGACATGGATTTCAGCATGATGCAGGTATTTCCAAAGGTGAAATACAACCCCAATAGCATGCAGGTTGGGAACAAATCATGTATATCAAGGAGAAGTCTGGAGAATTAGACTATAAATACACAGAAACAATGAAAAACCTCTAACCCTTAACTGTGTACCACTACAGCCCAATACAATAATTTACTATGTCAATAAAACTGGATGGAACATTAGCAAAAAATGCCTGTAAAAAGGGAAAAAATTCTCTTCCCAAGAATATCAGTGACAAAGGAAAGGTTAAAACTGCAATGAACATGCTTTTTTTCCTTTGCACTCTGGAGTTTTAAAGAAAAAATGAAATTTACTAGACTCGATAGTCAGTGATGTATATAATTAAATAGAAAGGTTTTGGAGGATGTGATTTTATGGTTACCGTAGCAACTAGCACTTAGATGGTCCATATTCCTGTGCTCTTCTACCACTGAAAAAAAAAAATCTGTCTATGACCCACTTGAAAACAAATAGGTTTGTACTGCTCAAGGTCCCATTGTTCTTTGTAGGCATCTATTACCACTCAGAATCAGGCTACTGGGATAATCCTACTCTGGAAATATTCCAGTAGTTTTACCGAACAGCAATATGCATCATCTGTGGCTTGACCTATAGCATAGCAGTGGAAATCCTGTTCACAGTCATATGCGGCTCTATTTGGCCATACGTGGCTCTAATTCTATATATGGTGAGAGGAAAGGAAGATTTTAAATGGCTGTTGCATTTTATAGCCTAAGCTACTTATATTTAGAAAAGTTTTAGATTTTTTTACCACAATCATCTCATCCCTTTAAGAACAATAAAGTTTTGAAACCTTATTTATAGTGAGCAGAAGTTGAAAGTTTTTCCCAAGGCTCACCTTACTGCTGTTCTAGCATGAACTAAAGCAGAAGTGCTGAATAGCTTATTGCCAGAAAGAATTTTCATGTGTTCACGTTGCTAAGAAAATCTCCTCACCTGTCTCATGTTGTGCCTGAGAACTTAAAAGAAAGGGACAGCAGAAGTGTGACAAAGGGTACAAAGTTTTTATCTATTGTATAAACATATAGCGCTTGTGGACACTACTTAAATTATTTGTTCTGAGTTTAGAAGATCTCTAATTGCAAATCTCTCATGAGTTTTTCAAAGGATGCAATAACATTCAAGCATGAGAATAAAAATTCAGCCCAACAAAGTAAATTACCAATCTATTAAGTTTACCATCTCTTCCCTCAGAGGCCTCACAAGTGTTACTCTTAATTTTAAATGTAAAATTCCTTGACTCGCCAGGAGCTTGCTTCTACTGTATGCACATACAAAAGGCAGAATTAATATTAACAGTAATGTTAAAAAGGCAGGAAGAAGTTCTTTTTTACTTTCTGCTGAAATGTCTGGTTAACATTCCAGGAAAACTTGAGAGCAACTTCTTAAAATCTCTCTCTCTCTTTTTTTTTTTTCTTAAATAAGCATTTGTTTCTGTAATATCAGAGGTGGAAAAATAGAACAAAACAAGTGACATAGAAAACCTCTTTATCACATATTTGGTTTAGGTCTTCTAATAATTGACTATACAACACATCCAAATGTAATACATTTATTTATTAACTAAATATTTCTTATTAGAATGATAGCTTCCCTTTTTACATTCCTTCACTCTTTTCCCTATGGGCCTTCCAATCCTTAGTTCTAGACATCTTAACTTTAAATCATACTTATTTCCATTCTGTGATCAGAATATAAATAACCTGTACTGCCAGACAGGCATATAAGAAACTACCTTTTCCTCCTCAGTCAGTTCATCCTTTTAGAATAACAATGGAAAAGTCCAGTTTTAGAAATAGGACTAGGGAGAGGTTTTGCACAGGCAGTATGCTCCAAGTTTCTCTATAAGCCTTCATGTACTTCAAGGCTTTACTGTACCTGCCAACTCATATGCAGGAGACAGATGTTCATCCTTCCACTTTGTTAACTACCTTGTCACAATACATCACCATTTATGTATTACTTTGTGGAGATTTGGTTTACACAATTTAGTCTGCATTTCCACCTGTGCTTGAGTAGGATTGGACAAGTACCTGTAAAACTACCAGATTATCTTATGTTTATAGAGCTGGTTTTAATTATTACATTTAATATTCATATTACATAGCAAATATTTTAAGTCTCTTCTGTGCTCACTGCAGGTAACAAGTCTGCAGTTCTAACACAGAGATCATGTGGCTGCCTGCAGAGTTTAGGTGTTGTATTTTCACTTGGGTAGCCAACCCTGAGATGGGTTAGCTGCAAGTGTGGTAAGACAACCAAGCAACTAGCCCAGCTATGCAGATCTTTGATCTCACTCAGGTATAGCCAGCAAGGACAGACACACTGTATCGTGTATAGGCTCATCCGTGAATTTAAGTGAGACCACTGAATCATTTCACATGCATTTGAAAAGGGCCATCATATGTGAAAAACTCATGTCATGGTCAGTGTGTGGCATTTGATCCAGAGAGCTAGCAGAGACAAGAACAAGACCTGTATAAAATATATAGAGGCAGACTGTTGACTCCTAATAATGGGGCGTGGTGGCCTGGAGCACTCTGCTGACATTGGTGGTCAGCGTGAGCGTGAGTGCATGACCCATGCGTTGGCATCAGGTATCAATTTACCAGTCTCAGACCAAAAAGTTAATGTTGTTTCCGTGCTTTGTAGGACTCCTAAGGAGGGTTGAACCGTTCAGTCTCCCCGTAATATATATATTAACACTTTCCACTGTGCCAAATAAAAATGCAAAATGAACAATTCGCAAGGTTAATAAACAAAGGTAGATTTTCTGATACAGTCTATTATGTCTTAGGTAAACTGCCTCATACATTTGACATATGTCCAGCACTAGGGAAACGTATGAAACATACTGCCGCCTCCTGACTTAGGCTGCTATGACTGAAAGCAGAACTGGAATCATTTGAGGGGAGTTGAAGATGCTTCACCTTCAGTAAAACATACCCTGCCCATTTTCTTCTCAACACCAAATACAACTGCAAATACGAGGCTATTCAGCCTATGGAGTCATAAAACAGAGGCATAATTCACAGTCAGATGAAGAAACACCAGAATTTCTGAAACACGTCGACACTCCCTAAAATATTCCTACTGTAACCATTGTCCAGCTGAAATATGAAAGGGGAAGTTGGGAGGACTGATATTCACACATCATCAGTCCAAAGTTATTTAGCACAATTGTTTCTGTAATTGCAGCTCACTGGGAATGTTCAGTGTTCAATGGTCCTCGAAAATCAGACTTCCAATTGGCTGATGATGGGTTTTGTTAGATGCACACACTGAGCTGGGAAATTCAGCCGCACACCAGGACCAGAGAATTCTCAACACTGCCACAGGTTTGGGGGCCACAAGGGTCTTAATAGGATCTAAGCTGTTTTTCTTCATACAAACATACATCTCTCTTGCTGAATTAATAGCACAAATACAAGACTCTAAGCTGCTGAAACTCAACAGCTGTTTTAAACTGGGGAGAGTGAAAAATTAGTGACGATAGGAAATGAATTTTCTAAGAAAGGTCTTAAGGAACTTAGAATTAACCATTTGCATACCATTACCTCTGATGAAATAGTTATGTCTGAGATATCACAAAAGTTATAAAATTGAGATTATAAAAAAAACCTTTCCAGGTAAGTTTTTTCTTTTTTTATTAGCAGCATATACAAACAATCCCTCAACTCCTAATCAGGATAAAATCAAGCCTTCAGGCTTTATCAACAAGAGTGGTGACAGCCTCACAGCTGGGGTAGCAGAGAAACAGCATTTTCTCCTACAGGGGACATCAGATGACAAAAGTACACTCCTGCTTTGGGGGTGGAGGGAGGCAGGGGGAGGTAGTGCCTTGAGACCGTAAAGGTGCAGCAGCACATATCTCTGCCCAGGACCACAGGTTCTCTCCACATCAGATGAATGGGGAAATCTCAGCAGAAAGACTGAAGGAAAAAGTAGTGGACTGGTCTGAAGCTCTTCAAGGTTCTTCAGTATCCTGTTCCCCCTTCTAAACCCACACCTGAACATACAATAAGGACAAAACAGGGTGACAATTAAAGGCTATTTTACAGAGGCTTCCATTCTGCAGCAACATAAAGTATTGCAGTCAATAACTCTGCTGCCTCAGGAAATATTGTGCCAGGTAAAATCACATCCCTTGGGGAAACAGAACTCTGTGCTCAAACACTTGATCTTGCTTTATAGATGAGACTGTTTCTGACCGTAAGGAAAAGTACAGTCCATGTGTAGGAGCTATATGAAGGAGCATACTATGAATCTTAGGCTGGGACTGAGGAGCTCTGGTGTTCCTGGAGAGCAGCCTGTTAGAGGTAGTCTAGATCTCTGTGGGTTCACAGCCCAGTCTAAAGCATCTGCCCTTTTTGACTTGGTGATAACACTTCGGACTATCAGCTCTGAAAGGGTCAGGATGCTGATTCAGCCTCCTTGTCAGATGGAGCAGTGGCAGTCAAAGAGGGCTAAGCCTCCAGGCTGGGAATGAGAGACCCAGCAGTGCCAGAGCTGCAATGTGGGAGCACACTCAGGGAAAGAGGCAACCCCAACGCATGCACATGTAGGAAGGCATAGAAACCTGTGAAAAATGGATACAAAAACTTCCCCAACAAAAGAGCTGCAAATAGGCCGTGATAATATGTTTTGTGTGGATAGTGCTGCAATAGCCAATATTGTTCCCAAAACATATCACACCTATGTTTTAGAGAGATGTGGCAGAGGAATATACTTCCAATAGCGACCAGGCTCACAGGCACTCCCTAAACAACATCTCCTGTTGCCACCACAGGGGGACCAGCTACTGTGTCAAATGGTCACACCAGCCAGGGCATGTTTTTTCTTATCCCATCAGTTAAATTCTTGAACAGTAGTACAAAGCCATAGGAAAGAGATCAGCAAATCAAATCTATGACTGACTGGTATGTGAAGTTTAACCAAGACCACTTTGCAAAGAAATAAACCATGCAATCAAAGCTGTATCTTTCACCATCTCCTGCATGCTGCCTAGGTAATCTGCATATTTAAACAAAGCCTCCTAGTATTCATGTCTGAAAGTGCATACCAAGGGAAACTGAAGCCAGATGGTTAGATGTCAAAGTGACTAAAAAATTGCTTTTAAGAAGGTAGGCTTCCAATAATTAATAGTCCAGATCTTCAGATAATGTAAATCACTGAAGTGAATTGTACAGTTCTGATTTACACTGCCACATAATCTAGTTGTGTGTGTCCAACCCTCATTCTCAAAAACATTTAGCACAGATTGCTTGGATAACTCATTTTCGAGGTGGGGAGGGGGGAACCAAACATCCATTTGTTGAAAGCCTTTAAGGATACGACATATTCTAACCCACTCTAAAACATAACATGCTAATTAAAACTTCATACTTCTAAATAATAAAGCAAGAAAGAGATACAATTCCAGCTGGAATAAGCTTCCTACTACAACGTACAGACAAGGCAGAGTTTCCAGAGGCACAAATGGCAGTGAGGCACCTCCCATCGAGAACTGGTGATGACAGGTCAAGTCAGACCTGCACTCTCTCAGTATCCTAACAGAAAGATGTCAAAAAGCTTCTGAAGAAAAAACGACTGTCACTATGCTTTGCTGACCAAAGACTTTTTTTCAGTTTAAGTTTTAGCTTAATTCTTAGCACTCGTAGAGTGGTTTAAAGATATTATACCTCTTCCCACCTAGTGGACTCTTGTGTTACACCATGCACGGCAGTAATGAAGACAGATTAATGCTATTTATTTGCTGACACTGACAAGAGTAGCCTGTCTTTGTTTCTGTATTTTATCATTAAAGTCTTGGTTTTCAATCTCAAATAGCCCCAAGACAATCCACTGCAATAATTAAGTAAAAAAAAATAAAATTAAACAGCATTAATAGACTGGATGAAATCAACAAAAGGCAACACATTGTACTGAGTGTTGACAATCCAGCCTTAACACACTCCTGATGTAAGAAACAATAGAAAAGGAAGGCTGTATTTATTTATAAAGGTTTCCCCTCTTTGAGTTGGTGTTCAGGGATCCCTGTTCATCAAGCACTATAGGTAAAGCAGTAAAAAAAAAACAAAACCAAAACAAAACAAAAACAAAGCAACAACAGCAAAGCTGGGTGAGTAGCATTGCACTGGAGCGGGTTGCCCACAGAGGCTGTTAAATCTGCAAATCAGATTTTCACAACCCAGTTAAACCCAGCCAGAGCTGATCTAGCAGTAGTGACAGTCCTACTTTGACCTGGGGTTTCAACTAAAAGACCTTCTGTTTTCCCTTCCCAATGACATTTCAGTGATTTGATGATTTTATGAAAACAGCTGCAAGACAGTGTCCTGATGGCAGGGTGTTCTTGGGCAGCTTGCACCCCGACAAGAAGTAATGCTGTTGTGTCTTTATAACATGTGCATCCTGAGACTTTCCCTGTCTGCCAGTAGTGGTATAACTCTCACTGAAACAAGTAGGCAAAATATCTCCTAATGAAAATAGTTATACTTTTAAGTACAGATTTAATTACAATGACAAAGACCATTGATTTCACACACGGAAATAAATTTACTCTGATGCTTGTCCTTACAAGACCCAGACCATAAGTAAGAAATTCTTGGCTTACTTCTTCTAAGTTCTTGACCTGGCTTCTTTCATCTGCTTTATTTTTCTTTTATTAAAAATTAATTAAAGAAAGCTATCAAGCTCATCTTTCTGACAGAAGTCAGCCTCCTTCACTCTGATGCTGATTTAGCCAGTAAAATCCTGCAGCAACACCAGTTTTAAAAAACAGCCTTTGAAGCCATACCACTTCTTGAAGTCCAAGGAGATTATGTCTACTGCAGTGCTCCTGTCAGCTGTCATTGTCACTTCTTAGGAGAAGTTAATCAGATTTGTTCAGCCTGACCTCAGCTTTAGCTAGCCTGGACCTGTCTAAGGCTGTACCTGTCGGCTGCTCCCCGTTGTGGTCCTGCTCACCTCTGCAGCCAGGCTTGGCTCCCTCCCAAACAGGGGTTCCGCTCAGCTCCCCTCCCACTTGGCCTCTCATCTGCCTCCTTGGGCGGCAGGGAGTCCAGCCTCTCTGCCACTTGTCCTGCTCTTTCCTCATCTAGCCCTAACTTGGGGGTAATGGGTGGTCTGCTTTTGTCTTTCCTCTGTGTGACAGGGTGGGTATGTACATCCTCCCCAAATTCAGTGACTTCATGATTATCTACCACTACTGTCTGAAACGGGGCTGCAGGGACCGGGGGGGGCGGGGGGGGCAGACCCTGCCCACATGGCCCCCCCAGCACCAAGTTGTAAAATCTTCCTTTTATTTCAAATGTTTATTCATCATTACCTTCATTTTCTTTTACTCAGATCTAGTGTGTTTATTATGTGGATAGCTGGTAGTGATGTTTTTAATTAAGGTTGTCTAACTATTTCCTTTATAGCTTTCAGATTTCAGTATAGTTTATAACCCCAGGAATGTTAATAATTCTGGGCTACATTTTGCATGCTTCTTATGTGCCTCAAGTGGAATTGAATATGGGATCATCAGCTACCCTGCTCCTGCTTCCTATTTTTCTTCCCCAAAATATTCTCTTGCTTTAATAAAGTACAGTAGGCTGGGAGCCAGATGATCATAAATTGCACTTTCATCATTTCTACTGCATAATGCTAATAATTCTGTGCAATTGTATCTGTAATCAAGCAAGGTGTTATGCAACTTTTGCATAGAAAGCAGAAAACTGTCAGTCCACCAGCTTAATCAGTGAAGCAATGGAGATTTTCAAAGATTGTGCAAAGTCACCAGTGCAAACTGGGATTAAAACTTCATGGAAGAAATGTGAAGTTGTCCACCATACACAATGCTTCTACACTGCTTGCTTTTGCAAAAATATTAAGCAGAAGCAGCCAATACATGAAAAGAACTTCTGCAGTCATCAGATTTTTACACTCTGATTGTAGAGGATACCATGCATACCATATAACAACACATCAGAGACACTCTTAGTTGAGCTGGGACTAAGCTTTTCCAGCACTCGTGATAGCTGGCTGAAAGTCTAAATGCAAGTTTGCCAGATCGGCATGGGGATTCATACATCACTTCTAAAGGTTAAAATAAAAAGTTATTGTGATTATTTAAAAAAAAGAAAAAAAAGTTATTTGAGTTTTTATTCCACTGGACGTTTCAGTAGTGAATGCTGAACTGCAGTCTTGGTGTTCCCTTCCCTCTTCCCTCTTGTCTTTGTCTCTCTTTCCTTCCATCACAAGGTTAAAATTACATGCAAAATGGAAATTCAGGATTTCAGATAAATTCTCACTCTTTTTTCCTCTGCACCGTGTCCCCTTTGGGAAGAAGGTTGTCCTCAAAAACTCTCAAGAACTTGTAAGATTAGCTGCAGTCTGGGACAGGCACAAGCAGACACAACCCCCAGGGCTGCTCAGTACCAGTAATTCGGGTGTGAGCTCTGGTGAGAACTGTTCAGTTCTCAGGACTCCAGGCAGCAGAGCTGCCCTCTTTTCTTCTATTTACTGCTACTGTCTTCAACAAATTGGCAGGAAGGCTTTCTAGCCTATACCCCTCCAGCATTCACCAGTTCAAAACAGGTATCTTGCATCTTTTCTCCTTCACAGTTAGGCTGTTCTGAGGTCTCAAGGAGCACAAGATGTGCAACGGCTGTTGAGCACTTTTTCTGTCCTCCTTGGTAAAGCAGGAGAGTATGCCGCTGTGGCCTAACCCTGTTTGCTTCAACTGTGAGAGTAGTTTCATTGAAGTTACTCTTAAAGCACGCAGGCTTTGCCCCTTGTGAAGAAAGCTGCCTTCACCTTTGGCACTGAATGCAATATCACTCACTCTTCTGGTTCTACTACAATACTTGGGTCCAATGAATAAGGAAGACAACCCGAATCTAAAGTTCTCCTATTCTGTGAGGTTAACCTTCACTTTAATCCTTATACTTTTCATTCATTTTTGTGAGTGTGATTTCTTGAATATATCAGGTCACGAGCTTCAGTAGCAGAAAGAGAAGGGGCAAAAATCATTGTTAGACAAGAATGCTAATTCTGAGAGTGAGCATCGAAAGGTTGAGTCAGCCTGTGCCACATTGTGAGAGTTCAGCAATGCTCCATTCATTTGTGTGACAAGCCTCATTATGAGGAAGCTTTTTAAAAGAAATTCATTCTGAGGAAGCTTTGGATACAGTTCCAAAAGCAGAAAACAAAACCTAGGAGAACTGGGGAAAGCAAAAAGAGCAGGCAGTAGAATCAAGTGGGAAGGCATAAAAAAATCAGCTCTTTTGCAAGTTCATTTTTTCATTATGTTTGACATTCTTTGGGAGACAGAACTGCGCTGCACACTGTGGCCTCAGGCAGTGAAGCTGGAAGAAGATATTTCAAGAACTGCAGAACACACACAGAGCTGTATAACACAGAAAATATATAAAAACTGAATTGACAAGGTCGTGATGCTAACTTGCTCCAGAATTACATCAGCCAAGGTAGCCTATTTTGAAGTAGAAAATTTTACATATTCCTAACTATTTTACCACTTATTTGGGCCCTTAGGTGCTGATCAAAAGATGTGGCATCTAAAGTTCAGCTGAAAAATTAATTTAAAGTAAAACCCATCACAAACAGATTAGACAGATTTTCTGAAGAAAACAAGCAATACCTGGAAGTTGTGTGATTTTGGAGATAAGGGATACCATCAGTAACAGTTCTAAGCAGACAGCTAGAAAAATATATAACATGATGATGCCCTATAGGTTCTAACAACCTCTGGGATTTGTGATTGTCATTTTTAAGTCAATCACACCATCACCGAGAAATTAAAAGAAAACAAACAAACAGTGTTTTGTGCTCCCTCTGCTGGTTCTGGAGCAACAGGTAGCTGACAAATGCTAGACCCAGAGCTCTGCTGTTTGCCATAATTCAGTGATGATGAAGCAGAAACAAGAAGCTTTGACTTTCAGTGTGTTTTTCTATGTAGCTGGTTTTGTTGTTATTAAACAAGTGAACAAAAAAAGGCAAAACTTTATTTTAGCTCCCTTTTAGAAGAAAAGTACATTTCTCTTTTTGAGAATGACAGAAAAATAATTTCTAATGTTTGCTGAACTTCAAGGCACCTTGCAACATTCACCTCCTGGCCAGTGCTCGGTGCAAGGCTGTGAGACTGAGTGGCTCGCAACAGTACAGATATTGGCAAACTCTCTCCAAATACTTGTTGCTATTAAGATTTTCAGTCTCAGTCTAAGCTAATAGTTGATCAGGCCTCAGCTACACTTATTAGCCCAGTAGAACTGAGGATTTAATTCATATGCTCAGAGAATGTAAATACAAAAGACCTCCTATGAAAAAAAAAAATTGAAAGAGGTGAGATTTAACATAAATAAAATGGTGTGTTTATGAAAGGAAATTTGTACTCACTGGGTTTACAGGAAAATGCAAATGATTTTGAGCTAAGCTGATATCCTGGCACGCTTTGGTGCAAAGGAAGTTTTTCCTGTCCTACACAGCATCCGCAGGTGCTCCGCAGGGGGATGGCTCCTCTCACCCAGCAATGGTACTTCTGCTAGCAGTTCCTGCAGGAAGAGGAAGGTGGAAAGACTGATGCCAGAGTACAGCATGACGTCATTACTCCTGAAAAAATTTGACTCATACTGAATGAAGAACCTTTTAGCCTTCAGAAGAACTGAAGTTGAACTTCTGCACATAAAAATATATTGGTAGGTATTTTAGGTCTGATAAAAGCTGGAGTTTGGTTCCAGCATTAACTCAGGGAAAAACATGTGTTGTAAATATGGAGCGGAATAAGGAAAGTACATGCACAAACATCAGAGACACATATAACCACAACTTTTGTGTTGGGAACTTCTATGTTCTAAAGCACCAAAATAACATGCATGTTAGTTTTTTAATACGTTGCTATGGCCCTAGAGCTATGAAATATTATTCTTCTATCAGCACATGCATAATCCTACTAATTCTCTGTCCTTTTTTCTACCACGTTACTACTTCTTCTCTAGAACTGCATTCGTACAATTCCTTCTACGTGGGCCACAGTTGCAGAGATCAGTTGTGGAGTTCTCATTTGATGGCATAACTGAAAATCAGCCTAGTCCCAGGGCAGATACAAGTTCCCCAAGGACAACAGGATTGCACTAGCAGAGCACCTGTGTAAACAACTGGAGGACTAGGCCACCTTCTTGGTGCATCCCACACTTTTGACCTTAGCATGCTCTTCATCATTTATAGAATTGCTCTTAAAAGCAATTTCAGAGGAACATAAAATGCCTTCCTTCAGCAAAGAAGCTTGCATAAGGCACACATGAAAAAGAGATGAGAAAATTCCACTGGCCATTTGATTAACTCTAAGGAACAGAACTTGCTAACATCATGAAGCATGACACATCATCAGGAGGCTGCATCTATCTGGAGAAGTGTCAAACAGCACAGTTTTATGAAGCATGAATAGTGTGCATTATGGAACGAGAAAAAGATTTTAATTTTATTTCAACCTCAGCTACCAGCCCACCACCCCTAGGGTAGAGATGCTTCCATATGCAAGATTGCATAGTTTAGAAAGTCACATAAATTAGTATGGCATGAATAACAGTAAAAGCATCAAACCCAGTCTTTTCTTTGTTGGAAATGTAGGTAAATTCCATTCTTTTTATGTTGGGTTTTTTTTTTTTCTTTAAGGATATCCTAACAAAAATTAATTATTGCTTTAAAATAAAACAGACAAGGAATAACATAAAAATTGAAGTACATAAATTATTCATTTTATTCAATTTTATAAGGGAATGATAGATTCAGGGAACATTTTCCTTGTGATTCCCTGAAAACTATTTTTAAAGGGATTTATATGCTTAAATTTTCTGGATAGTTCAGAGTGATAATGTACATCTGTATACTATTTCCCTCTGTGGAAATTACAACATCTATGAATTATGTTTATAACATCCCAAAACTGGAGAGAGAGATCAGATCTGGCGGCATTAGGGACTAATTTTAGAATGCACCCAGTTGCCTGATAATCATTTACACCAGAGATGGCACTACGCTTTCTTATGAACTGCAGCTTATTATTGGTAATATATTCCAGAAAAAAACCTCCCTCATTTCTGCAATGACTTTTGTATGACTAGAGCCAGTAGAAAGGATTCTCAGCTTCTGGACGTTACGATTCAGCTCAGCTCCTACCCCGCGTGATGGAAGCTGTCTCACAGGGTCTGGGCCAGCTGCAGATCTGCTCTTCCCAAAAGACCGTACATGACAGTAGCTGTAACCTTCACGAGAACTTTTGGGCCATCCTCCCTTTCCTTCAGTTGCACTTTCAGTCTAGTTTGAAACCCTGCTCCCAACTTTTGCTTCCTTCTACGTAATGTCATATCTAAAAATGATCTAGTTCCACACTTGACTTTCTGTCTAGTCCCTTTTAACTTATCAAACATCATAATTTCTGCTGAAAATGTCCTTTGGTATCTTGAAGACTCAATATATGGCCTTAATACCACCACTAAATGATGTAACGAACTATTTTAATGTGAAAAGTCTCTACCAAACAGGCAGCTGAGCTGTTAATATCTCATTCTTAGCACTGTCACAATATTCATCAGGGCTATGTAAAGATTGGGAATTAATTATTTCAGATATGTGTCTTTTCTGAAATTTTTAAGTGTCCTCATCAAGTTTTGAGTAAAATATTCTCAGATCATTGCCCAAATTTCATCTTCTTAGAAATAAAAATCACACAACCAGAAAAATAACAAGCAAAATTAAAAGAAAAAAAAAATCCCTCACTACTGTATATAAAGCAGGCATTAAGATTCATTTTCAACTGAAATAATCAAACCAAATTCTTTCCTTTTGTACCTAATTTACAACAAATAGAAAGAAAATGAAAACACTATCCTGAAATACTGCAGAAGAATTATGAGGCTAGTGATACCTGATCACTGTGCCCAGTTATTTTCTACATACTAATTCCTACACAGCATGGTCTGCTTGAGAGGTGCAGAAGATCAACAGCTGTAAAAACAGAGCAATAGCTGCACTGAAGTTTCACACCTGCGTGCAGAGACTCCTTCATCAACTCCATGAACTTTGTCCTTTAACTGTAAGGCAAAGGATTTCTTTAAGTGTCATGTTGCTGTTTCCTTAGTAAACAATGGGCATAATTAAAGCTATTATGTATCCTCCAGGCAAAAGGATACCAGTATTAAGTTGGAAGAAATATGGCTTAGGATTTAACTGGCTAGATTTGTAATTCTTCTACAGTAGATGATAAAATGTTACCAAATGAAAAAAGTGGTAGTAAATTTTTGTTATTGCATGGGAAATGGCTGCAACACTTAGCTGTAAATGCAGTTCTTAATGAAGTGTTATTAATAAATAGGCTTCTGACAAGAAAAGTTTATTTTATACAGCATAACGTAAGTTGCACCGGATTGCATTGCATTTAGTAAACAGAGCTACCTACAAATCTCAGAATAACTATAGCTGGAGAAAAACATGAGACTTAGCAGAATCACTTTGAAACTGTAAATTTAAACCCAGAAATCAGTGATATAGTAATCGCTTGCTGTTCTCAAAGGAGACTAAGAAATTAGCAGAGAGGTAGGGTAGAACAAAAGAGGTGTAATTCATCATTCTCTGAGCATTTTTAACAGAAAAATGGTGCTAAGGTGACTGGAAGAATTTAGTTTGTTTTTTTCCAAACCCATCAACTATGTAAGTGATACAGACCATATTAATAAATGGTTACAATGGAATGGAACAAACCCAAAAAATAGGAATCCATGGCAACAGCTGTCCGAAACAGAATATCTCCATCTTTCATTTAGAAACCTCCAGCAGCTTGAGTGAGTTATTCCTTGCTGCAGAAATGCCTTTGGGATGTGCTCCTACTGGCATCCTTGTACCACCTGCTTTGGAAGTACTGTATCATGGGCCTTAGCATTTGCAGACTTCTGTAAAAGGAAAATGTCAGCTTCCGTCTGATGTCTCAGTTTTGTAGTTACAAAAGACGTACATGCATAAGTGGTGGCTGGGCTTATGGAGGCAAGATGCACACACGCAGAGAGGGCTCTGACACTTATTTCAGTGAGGCTGGAATCTGCCTCTTGATTTTTCCATCCAAACAAAGTGATTGTATGGTGAATGAACAGTAGGATTTGTGCATGTGAAATAAGACCTATTCTATACTAGCTGGTAAATAGGAACTCAGGAACGTTGCCCCCTCAACTTCAGCCTTAAGTCTTTAAAAGCTTCTTATAAGAATTTTTTTTCAAAATATATTCAGTTATTGATATCTCTTCCTTTGGAAAATATTTCCCACGTCATGGCTGAAATGATTTATACAATGATAGACTTTATGGTCTGCCCCTGCTGTCATTATAAACAATATTTTTACATCTCAGGGGAAGTGACCTGAAAAAAAGGTTTATGTAGAGTGGTTAGGCTGGGAATGACTTGAGGTAGGGTACCTGGAGAATAAAACTAACTGCACCCTACAGATTATAGAATAACAATAAGATAAAAAGTATTGAAAATTGGAGAGGCCAACATAACTGAAACTGGAACACCATAGGTAGTAAAAACATATACAATAATCTTGTATTGTGAGGGAACTACACTGAACAGTTATGCTGAATACATTTCTTGGAAGGAGACCATGGGTGAAGTAAAGAGCTTTCCATTTTGGTTTGTAGATTATCATGGAACATGCTTGATGAAAAACCACTCATTTACCACAGAATATCTTATAAAGAAGGCCACCAAAACCCATAGATACCAATGTTTTATTGACATGGGACTAATTGTTCCACCACAGGACATATTTTACTTATTTAACAGTAAAAATTGGTCTGCTTACTCTTTGATGCATCTGTACCACATCTTATTCAGGACAGCTACTGGTGTGCACCCCATGCTACTGAGCACTGTAGCCAGTTGGATTTCTATCAATAAAGAAAAGCTGCTTCCTTCTCAGAGCAGTAGGCAAAAACAACTGATAGTTTAAGAATCAGTATTTTAACTGAATCATTATTTCAGAAATCTTAAGACATCCTTTGTGACATCTCTCTTTTCCAATTAATCCCGTCAGAAGCTGTACTCCTGCTGGAATACAAAGTTCCACATTCAGGGATGCAAGCAGGCAATCCTGTGAAATATGAATGTTTGTTAAATATAAGCAAATAAAAAAGTAAATAACAAAAAGGCAGGCCTCTGAATACCCTTAAGACATCCCAAAACCCCCACATTAATTCCTCCAAAGGAGAGAGAAGCTGCCACACTAAAACATGGCTTCTAATCTTCATACTTTATTGCAGAGAGAGCATGGAAGCAGATCCATCCTCGTAACTAGTTACTTAATTTTTATGTTTTCTTGCTGTTCATTGCAATGCATTTACAGCAAGTCATTTAAACTACTTTCACTCTGAAAAATTAAGCCCTGGTACTGCATTTCAATCTTAAGAATTTATTTCATTGCCAGATGTTAGAAGGACATAGCAAATAAACACTTGAAAGTAGACAGAAGCCGTGTGTGCCTGGCTTACTTTACAGCTCTAAGACTTTCTTTTTGCACGTACCATAAGCCTGTAAATCCCATATTCAAGATGCCCTGAAATAACTTCCAAGTACCTGAGTATCTTTCTAAGATTCTGATTACTTCTATGCAGCCGGCAGCTCCAGTTAATTGCATTTAAGAAACAAACAAAGCAGTTTTAAACAACATTTTTTTATAAGACAAATTACCTTTCTGAAACTCCAAAGAAGTAATCTCACTCAGACATAGGAAGATCTATTGTCCTCTCATCCCTAGGCACAACTTCATTAAAGCAGATCAAGGAGGGAATATGCTTTCTAGTATTTAGGTTGTTAAAACTATCTCAAATCAGACCTGTGAAGAATATTAAGGCCTTCTTAATGGACAAGCCATTAAAAAAAGAGGGCAAAACACATACATTTTATTGAGCGGAAACAGCAATGTATTACACACAGATCGCTACACTACTACAACTCCATTTTACTGACTGCAGTCTATTACACCTTGCTTGACAAAACTAAGGTAAATGACAAAAAAAAAAAAAAAAAAAAAAAAAAATCAGTGCATAAGACTAGAGTCCACTTCAGAAGAACAGCAATGGATTTCATCATGGGATCTCTGCGGTTAACTAGAAAAATCATGGAAAGCAATAAGGGCCATAAAGCTGTTGTGAACAGCATCCCTGTCTCCTTGTAGATAACCTTCATTTAAAGCCTGTTAACCTGTTTCTGCCTGAGAATCTATAACAATGTTAACATAGAAATTTTAACTTCAGTGATACAGTAAGCATCAGCATCCTTCTAAGATAGAAATTCTTCTCCTTCCATCACAGAAGCCACAGATGTTACTTCATGTTTCTGTATGCAACAGTTTCACAATCAACTCTGTACAGAAATAATTGGAACAGGTGGGAACTTCAACAATGTGTGACCACCAATTTGTATCACAGCATCTCAAAATAAAATACTGATTAAACTTAGAAAACATTCAGTGGAAAATCAGATAATATCACCTTCTGCTTTTCTCTCTTTTTATTGTCCTCCTGAAACAACTGGCAATGTATATACATACATAACATATAAATATATCCTATATAATCTCTCTCCATGGTTTCTTTTAAGAGATGAACAAAGACCATTCAGTACTCTAAGCCTGACAGTTATTCTCAGCACCCCAGAGTAACTGCCCTCCCTGTGCTCCATTTGTTTTGGAGCAGAGCCAGATAAAACACTCAAAGCTTAAGTTCATTCCCCCCCAAGTACTTTAGTATTCTTTTCCACTGTTATAAAGAAAAAGACACATTGGGTAGAGTCCTAGTAATACTATAGGTTCATTGTTCACAGAAGGATTGGAAAGTGTCTGGCAATAAATCAAAATAAAGGTTTTTGACCAAGTCACCTAAACCTAAACATTTTTTGTTACAACTTTATACTTGACATATAGAGCATTTATTTTATATAGTATCAGTGTTCAAACTCTTTTATCCCTTCCTTCTGTTACAATGTTTGAGAAGGGGTAACAAAGCCCAGTGTGTTCTAACTTTCGATCAGCTTCCTTTGTGTTTATAGTATTTCATGCCGTACCTTTGGGGTCTGACTATAGTATCCAGAAGGAAAATAACACCCCATCCTACTGATACTTCTGTCCTTTGGCTCAACCAATATAGGTATAATCTTCTGTAATGGATGCACTCGACTCCTTAACCAAACTAGCAATAGATTGGTACAGGCTCTGAAGGAGGTAAAGGCCTAGGCCATAACTGGGCCAAGAACTTCTCTAGTTCCAATCCATTCTCTACAAACCCACAAAGCAGCAGAGTGACACAGTGAGCATCGATGCATATGAACTTGGAACACCGTTCATGCTATTAACACATGAATGGTGTGTGGCTTTTCAAAGACTCATTTATCAAGGAACAAAGAAAGTTGTGGGTACAAGGAGTCTCATGCATACGTTTTCCATCGCATGTAATTTGACTACAAGCCAACCACTTTATTCCATAAGTATGACAGCTTAAGTGAGCCTTCTTTGAGCTCTTCCTGCTGCATGGTGATGATCTCCCCTTAAGATGAGACACCTCTCAAGGTTGCTCCTCGAGGCAGAGAGACCTTTCACCAACTGCAGGTCTTTGCTAAGTGACCAGTATTGTGCAAAACCTTGTATTATCATGTACTAAGATTTTGTCTTGGCAACTTTGAATCATTGTTCAGATGATGGTGCAGTAGAGTAATAGAGTGAACCTTGCCATCAAACTTTGTTAAGTCGCACTTTTACAACACCATATTTCAATAAAACCACTTTTGCCAATACCTTTGATAGTGGCTCTTTAAGCAATCTAAATCACCCATTCATGACACTATAGCTTAACTGCTGAGAATAATTACATATAGTAACAGTTGGTTATTTCTTAGGTGCAATGCCTTTAGTTTAGCCATTTCCTAAAAAAAGAATGCACACAAAGAATTATTTCCGCAGAACCAGAAGGTAAGAATGAAAACAGTCAGTTTCCTTCCTCATAATTTCCAAGCCTGTCTCTCTAACAGCTTCTGTGTTAGAGAAACAGGCTTCTTTCTCCAACAACAACAACAACAACAATATCTTTTACAATAAAATTTTCTTTTCTCCACCTCAGGAACAGGGCAGATTTACATCCCTGTCTTCTGACCCTCTACTTCTAAAATACATGATTTGGACTGTTAGTCCCTGCCCACCTCCTCTGTTTGCAGCGAGTGCATGGCAAATGGGGCTGGGAGAGGACACACGGGTATCACTTCTGTCATGCAAACCCAGATGCTTTACCCTACCATTACCACGGACACTCAGCTCCTTACCTTTATGTGCTGTTGGACTAAGGAGTGCTCACAAGCTGCAGTCCGTGGGCTGACCTGCATAGAGCTTACCCTCCAGCAAAAGGGCACAATGGTCTTCCACCACTCCAACTGGCTCTGAAATAGGTTGTCTATGGTACCTTTAGCTTTGATGCCACCTTTTGTTATGACCCAAGTTCTTGGACAGAGGCTTTAATGTAGTTACCGATACACAGGAACATGTACTGCTGTGCTTATAATAAAAGTACATCTTTGTCCTTATTAAAAGATGCTTAGTGTATATGGTTTTGTTTAGGTTTGTCACCAGTGAAGGCTACAGTCAGGATAAATATTATGATTGTATGAAGTATGGAAAAATATATGGCAAAATATTACTTACATTGATCAAAGCAATTCCCATTTTAGTCCCAGTTCAGCATAGCAGTGGGGTTAGTAGTTGTTCAGTTAGTACACATGAATAGCTGGGATTGTCACATTGCCACTCAATAGCAAGTAGACAGTTTCTAATGTTAATAGTGATTCTTTTCATCCAGTCTTTCTCCCAGTCAGCTGTTGGGATGTATGAGTGTGTGTGCTTGCTAGTACACTGTAAAGTGCAAAGGACTTCTGATATCTTATCTGCACAGGACCACTGTGCTAATCTAATCTTGTAGTAACTCTGTGGGCTCAATAAAGTTATTTTGGTAAAATTTTCCCCAAGGATATGAGCAACTGTGCAGTTTGGTACAATTCTTTGGCTGAATCAGTCCTATTAGTATATTATAAAATATTCCCCTGTTTTATCAAGTGCTGTTACTTCTGCATTATTGATAAGCATGATTTTCTTCATTGTATCATTCAAGAAAAGAGTACCTACATATGAACAGTGAAATTAGAGGCCTGAGCTTTGTGTAGGGCTTCTTTATGGTAACTCCTGTGCTGTTTATATTTACCTTTTCTTTTTCTCCTAATATATGCAGCAGTGACAGAAGATACAGACAAGAGATTGAAATGATTGCAGTAAGTAAACAATTCTCCCCATGTATAACTGGAGAACTATTGACTATTCTACAGTGCTGGTATCTTTTCAGATAAGAGCAGTAGAATTTTTAACACCAAGACATATAGCTGGAAAGACAGCATTTACAAATATGACTAAACTGCTTTGAAACTGTAAAAAGTACAGTTTTTTCTCCCAAACTCTTTAAGGATTTTAAAAAACTCTCATAAGATATTTGGTATAAGAATGAATGCTGGTTAGTTGAAGTCTCCTCATTGTTTGAGGTTAGGTACGATTTACTGTTATACTAATAAAACGTTATGCTGCAGTCACAAGTCCTGTTGACAATAACAAACTTCCATTAGTATTACTTACACGTTTCTCAAAGTATGCCATAGCAGCTTCAACAGGAAGGCTTTCACTGGTAGTGAAGCATTGTGAAGAATCACATCTGTAACTAACCAAACTAGAAAAAGTTTTCATCGTAGAACAATCCAAAAGAAAACATTTTCATCATCTTTTGTCATATAGGTGATTACGTTAGAATAATACAAGAAAGCTGGCGACCCAGGACTTAGTGCTATTGCTTATTGCCTTTGAAACAGTGGCTGCTTTGTTAATATGCTAACATTTTGCCTTCTTGTTCCAGCAGTTGCCTTTAACAGCAGGTTTTAATGACTGTCTACAAAGACAAATCACGTGCTAAAGAACTGGCCTTGTTCCCCTTGCAACTCTTCTGGAGCTAAGATGGGAAATGTGTCATAGCGTCAGCAGTGGCCCCGTTGCCAATACAGGGGGGCAGAGTCATTCTGCCTTCACTGTCAGAAAGAGATTGTGCACTATTTTCCCCAGTACTCCTATCTAACACAAATATCCAGAAGCTCATTACTAACCATATTAAATTTGTTAAGTACCATACACATTTTCCTCATCTTTGTATTATATGCACTGTGCTAAACTGAAGTCATTTCCTTTTATAGACTATAGTCCCATTTTCTGACTTCAATTCTCTGTCAATTTTTTTTCTTTGTTGCAATATGATCCCTCCTGGTAAAGAGGGCTTCAGCCTTTTTTAAAGAGAGTGAAATGCTAGTTGCTGTCACAAACAGAAATACTGCAATTATTCTTTGATACTTCTGCACTTCTGTAACATGCTGGACTTTCATTTATCAGACCATCTCCATATGAAAACATATTGTTTGGCAACCTTGATGCAGACTTTTCTTCTGTTTGTGTGAAATATGTAGCTATTTCACTAATGTATTTTAACCCAGACTCTACATTCTTTACCACCATTCTTTGGTTCACAAGCTTAAAAAAAAACCCCTTTAGATCTATTTCCCTGCTGTCATATTTTCCCTTAGATATGTTCTGAAGAAAGCTTCTTTTTCTGAATTGAAAAATGTCATAGCATGCTTTGTACTGTCTAATTTTTCATCTTATTAATACCAATAATACAATGTATTTGAACACTGCAATATTTTCATAAGATTCATTGGGGGTCTATCTTTTTCCAACACTAATGTTCAGATAATGAAGCGTGGGGGCTGAAATAGATAGTCTGCTGACCACCTGAACCCAGAAAGATTAAAATGTATGACTCAAAGCTATTTGAGAGATATACTTTCTGGAAGAAAGATTCCTGTAGTGCTCTATCATTAACATCTAGACACTTCATACTGGAAAACTCTGAGGAAAGTAGAAATTCAATTGCTTCACATAGCCAAAAATACATACTTAGACAAAATGCTAGTGACAGGCATAAGGGTCACTGAGCTGCATTTATACTATCAATTAAGCCATTTGAAGAAATTTCTTTTTCTTCTCTCAAGACTAAACATTTAAGTGGCTCAAAAATGAACACGTAACAAGCAAAATACCTCCTCTGGTATTTCTTGTAAAGGAGGCAGAAAATGGCATCAATAAATATCTAACAAAGAGAACAAAAGCAACATGCTGATAATAAAGCTTCCTATGAAATTTTAGGCTCCAGAAATTAGATGCCAAGGAAAAGGTATAATTAATGAATTAGAATACATGCAGCAGTAAGATCAACTGTAACATATATACATTATTATCAGAAATGATTTTTTAACAAACATACCAGTGATGGACAGGGAACTGCAGGGGATTTTCAAGATTTCAAAATGCAGGTTTCATGAGAGCTGTTAAGTAGGTAGTGTTACAGTCTGACAACTTCTAGCCAATGTCTCAAACATTCGTTAAAAAAACTTTGGTGGAGAAAACAGCCTCTGTAAAAGCACCAAAGTTGCATCAACAGGAAGACACAGCTGGAGGAGAAGGCCTTAAGGGGGTGGGACCATGCTTCTCCAAAGTCACACTTCCCTACCTTAAGCAACCATGAGAAGAGGCATGACACATGCACCAAGAAGAAAGGTCAGACAGCAGTCATGCCTACAGGGAGGGAGAAGCAACTCCTTGACAACCCCCAAACCCACCGACCCATTTCCAGAGAATTCCAGAGACATGAACTGCACATGTCAAGTCCACCGACTCCTTTCTGGAACATTTCTGAGCACACACTGTGCTGGCTTAATGACGACAAATCCCACCTATAAGGGTGGACACTTCAGGAATAAAAGAAGGAAGGACGAGCTCTCGGTGCGTGCCTCACCACCGGAGGACAACATCTACAAGTAGAGACCGTCGCTGGATCCAAGGGTGATGATGTCTTCTCTTTCTCTTTTCTTCTTTTCCTTTTTTAAAATTTCTTTCTCCATAACTCCCTTCTCTTTTCAAATGGCAGCTTAATAACATGATGCAAGGTCCTTATTGTTAAATTCACTTGTGCTTGGGCAAGGTTAGCTTGGTTGAATAAATGTTGATTGTTGTTTGAACTCCCATGGTGTCATTTCACCTTAAGTCTGACAAAGGAAATCCATAAACCCAAGTCACTCCAACCTTGGGACACGACAGGTAGAAAGCATAAAAGATTCAACAACACTCATTTTCATCAAAATTGTCTTTAATAATGAATGTTGTCAAAAACCTTAAATGCAGAAAATTTTGTGCACGTCTAATACCATTGAAATAGCTGTAGCGAATGAATATGAAGGTAACACCTTGCCTTTGACTTCTTCCAGGCTTCTAGAAGTTAAAGACTGTGTCTTGGATTGTAGCCTAGGTACTTTCTACAGACTGTCAGAAGAGATCCCCAGTCTGATTTGATGATAACTCTTGGCTTAGTCAAGTGGTTTATTGACTTCATTGGGACTGAGGCTTCACTGACTTCTCAAAAGAAAAATGTACAGACAACCGAACAAGAGCTTGAACTGTACTACTTTAAAGGATATATTTCAGTATCAAAACTCAATAACATTAATAAATGTTATTCTATTCCAAATGTATTTGTTCTTTCTTATATTGAATACATTTTGTATCTCCTTGCCTTCTCAAATAAAACACACATTGTGATTGCAAAGTGAAATTTTTCTGGCTTACTTCATTGATGTTATGTCCAGATGTATTACACAAACTCTCTGCTGAGGATCATTTATTGTACCTGGAAGCCCTGAGACTTTGCTTCTGTATGGAACACCACTACCAAATCAGAGTCATCTGCACTTCAGAGGACTACAAAGAGATAAAAATCAAATTCTGGTTGACACCTTGATTGTGCCTTGAGGCTACAAATCTGATGGTTTTTGATTAGTGAAAAGCATTGTGGTTGTAAGAACAGGTGGAAAATGACAATTCAAGATGTTCCTAAAATGTAGTAAGGGATAAATAGTCTTCAATGTCTTTGACAGGTGCTTCTAAGAGGTAACTATTACCACTTCAGTCTCAAAGGATTTTTGGCCATGAATGAAACTTTTGGTCATCCATAGACATTGTGACAAATTGCCAGCTCTTCTGCATTCTTTTTAGGGAGGCTGGAGTTCAACTCCTTCTGCTCCCCAGGCTACCAGGAGACTTCTTTGGCAGTTGCAAAGTTGGATGGGTTGCTATTTATCTTGCTGTGAAGTGCAGTTTTCTCACATAGCAAATAATCTTACAAGGTGTTAACATTTCCCCATTTGCACTCATCAAAACAGTTACCACGAAACAGATGCACCAAAGATGAATCACGTTTGAACTCATACTTTAGCTACCAGGGCTTCACTTTCAAGAGATCTGTATAGGCAATTCAGATAACAAGAAGACAAAGCTGAGCTGACCAATGGACAGCAACCTGCTGTCCTCCCCTAAGAACAGCTGAAGTGAAGTAATCAGTTTACTTTTCTCTCCTAAATGCTGAAACTATATGGCGTTTTCCACTGGCCAATCAAAAGGAGAGGCTATCAAGATTTACTCTGTTTTTACAAGCTGTTCATGGCCCCAGGAGTTATTCCTTCCTACACCATCACTGCAGAATTGAAGTGCCCTCTCTGTAGGATAGTTTTCACTGCTTCTGTGCCCTACATCACAATAGGAACTCTTTATTTCATGTGGACCCACCAAAGGAAGACTGTGCTAAAAGATTGTCTTTCAGCAGGATGGAGAGGAAATGGAAACAGTGCAAAAGCACCTGGCTGGAGAGGTTTCTGAGGCAAAAAATATGCTTATGGGTTGAAACAAACCCAATAGCAATATCCAAGTTTAGTACCACCTGCTAACATTCTCCTCCTATTCATAATGATTAATTTTAAAACAGGCAAAAAAGTTTGATTTACCATAACTAAACTGTGCTTGCATCTTTTGAAGAATTTGTCCTGTTAATCCTCATAACATCTTAACAGTCCAGAACAATTGTTATTGCTGGGTACATTAGCATGTTATTACCTGAAAGAATACTTTCAGTTGTGAGTTCTCCAGGAATTTAAGTAAAAAATGTTTGCATAGGAAAGATCACAAATTAAAGCACCTGCTTTTCACTAATAAATTCACTAGGAATGTCTTTCTTCAAAGCATAATGAGCAGTCATGAGCTTTTATCACTATGAGAATAAAGAGAACTAATTTGACAGTTCTGCCTTCAGTCTCCTTCACACTTATTTTATATCAAAATAACTCCTCTGACTTCACTGGGACTGCTTCTGCTTTGTACTGGGTTTTGAAAATAATCATATCCAAATTCTTTTATTTCAACAATGTCCTCATTTTTCGTAGGCATTTTTTGAAATTCTGGAGAAACTGTAAATGGGACCACCCTTGGTTTGTATGTGCTCCTTTGAACTGAAAATCTAAGCTGTGTGCTGTGCAAACTCCCTTGATGGCTTGACAAGAAGGGGCACAGTTTAGGTCTGCTGTTTGCAAGATGTACCTCTAACTCGTTTAAGCCCTTTCATTAGTACTAAGCAGTCCTTTAATCAGTGGCTTCTGTTGTCCCATAGTAGTCAATACATCCTAAAAAACTCAACTGAGGAGCTGGTTGAGGACAGAGAAGATTAGCTTTTGCCAGCCTCCATAGTTATATGCCTGCGTAGTTTCACTGCTTAATGCTTTCTACATATGCACCAACAGAGAACATACACACATAGGAGGTACAGGGGCTGTATCCAAAATATAAACCACACTGTTCAGCATAAGCACAGAGACAGGAACCATTTCAGAATGTTTTTTACAGGGCTGTATGCAAAACTTGTTAACTAAAGTCATGCTTGATTAGTACATAACATACAACTTAAACTGTAACAGAGGTGGATATTAATGCTGCTGCATTTAATTTTAACATAAAGCAAAAAGGTTTACCTGTGAAATTTTTATGCAAAAAGCTATGTTGAGACACAGACTGCAGTCCTCATACTTGAGAGAGCACATGGATGCATCTGTGCCTGTCCGTGACATGGGGGCTCCCAAAGGAATCTCCCTGCGATCTCCTTGTGCATCCATGCAGGTACTGTGGCAAGTTTGCTCTACTTTAAAATGAAGATGTGATTTTTTGCAGGCAAGTCCTTATTCTGTCTTTTCTGATCAAATTATACCAAGCATCTAGGACAAGCACACAGTATGGATGAAATTCGGAGAAAATCCATATTTGTCTAGCTTTTGTGGGGACTGCTTACAATAACTTTAAGTCTAACATAACTTGAGAACTATTTTCTTTCCATTGCTTTATGAGAAAACTCTCAAACAAAGCAGAGCTGGTGAAATTTCTTGTCTACAGTCATGTCCAATAAATCAAATAAATTACATGACCAAAAGGTTACACAAATTATTTAAACATCTGAGTGAAATCTTATGGGACCCGTAAACATTTCTCAATGATGAAACATAACAATAAGAGTTTTCTTTGTGGAGGTTATGCTGAGGTTCTCTTAGATTCTTTATATATAAAACCATAAAAAGCAATTCC
Organism: Haliaeetus leucocephalus; assembly: GCF_000737465.1. NCBI lineage: Eukaryota > Metazoa > Chordata > Aves > Accipitriformes > Accipitridae > Haliaeetus > Haliaeetus leucocephalus. The sequence goes on from NW_010972664.1 coordinate 3,445,341, forward strand.
TGGGATGGATATATAGATATATCTCAAATGAGGTTCCCTCCACCCCTTACTTGTAGCTAATATTTCACTAAAATCTAATAGCATTATAGCTATAAACAATACACTGTCCTGTAAACAGGGATACATTGGATGCTTATTAAAGCACTAAAAACTAGTATCTGGTTATTTGACACACACACACAACAGTAATGGAATATGAACTACATATTACAACTTCTTTGAAGCATTACCTGCCTATTTTTCAGTGTCTGAATAGTGTGTGGCACAAAAGGATTCCCAAACACTAAAATACAATGAAAAATTCAAAAATTGCAAATTAAGCTGTTGCAGAACAGTTCATTCAAATTTTTATTCCCAGTTTATGAAGATCCTGCTCCTCTGTTCTTATTGGCCTGTCAAAGTTCCAAAGCACTGCATCACTTGCCTTTGTAGCTGCAGTTTTCCGGGTAAGTACAAGCTAACTTCCACCAGGCATGGTATAATGAATAAATAGCTTTACACGACCTTCCCCCTCCTCCCAGGCTGAATACTTTTGTGGCTTATGAAATAAAATTAGCAACCATAATACATTAAAGATGTTCTGCAATACCTAAATACTGCATTTGGACGTACAATAGGTGTATGTAGAAATGCTAGTTCAAATTATTACTTTACAGAACCTGAGCTTGCATTTTTTTAAGTAAACAAGAATTAAATTACTATTTCTTGCAGAAAGTGCTGGTCTTGTAAGGTCTTTATACAGGATTAATTGTTTCGTAGTGTTTGTATGGGGTGATGAGATTTGTATCTGCAGCCACTACCAAAATATAGATCCAGAGGTTTTTATTCCAGAGCAGAGACTTGATCAGTCACTCAGGAAAACAATACTACAGATTGCAATATGTAAATGTTACAGTATCAATTAGTTATGGGATGAAAGTATCGAGAATGAACAGCAAAACACAAATAACCATGGAAGGATCTATAGTATCAACAATGCTGCTGGACTTTTTCTTGTTGTCTTGGACATAAATTGCAAATAGAAAATAGTGCTGTGCCATTCTGTCACAAAATTATAGATTTAAAACCACTAAAATTCAAGCCCTAGTAAATGAAACTATTTTTTCTTGTCATCCCTCAGGACCACAATGTTATTACATAAAGGAGACAGAGGAAAAAGACATATTGTTTCTACAACTAATTCTCAAAAACTATTTATGTATTTTATAAAAAGCAGATCACCTAGGGGTTGTTTTTCTCTGGATTGTGCTGTTAAATTCAGTCACTGTAAAAATATGTTTCCAATATTCATGCTTTGAATAGACATGCACCATCTCAGAGAAAAGCAAAAAAAAAGTTTGAATGTCAGCTCTTTTCTGTTATCCTGCTGACATTTTTGCTACTTTCACTGTTGCACTTGCACATGCACACACAAAGGAATTATTTCAGCAAAGCAAATTTTTATTTCTTCTTTGCCTAGAGAAAAAAAAAAACACAAACAAAGAAACCTAAGCAGTGGCTTTTAAATTCAGGGAAGCTAAATAATCTTTTGTGGAGGAAGCACAACTCTTTTTCAGAAGGGTAAAATGTAACAGGAACTATATTGTCACTAAATCATTTGGAAGTATCATATGCAAAGGACATTTATCAGCAGAATATGTGCAGTAAAACTATATGATAGTTTGCTTTTTTGACTATTTCATTGCCTATGAGATTCTAAAAATGAACTATTAGCATTAGCTAGCTCATGTAATAATTAAAACATTCAATGTTATCATAGTTGAGGCATACTCCTTTTCAGATGGTTACACCAGATCTTTATGTATGTTCATCATCACATTAAGACACACACCTTGAATTCTCTTCTAGACAAGTAATTTGCTGTGCAGATGCAACCTTTTAATTTCTTTGAAAGAGCACTAAATAGAGAAACTGTAATGAAAACACCTAGTATTTCAAATATACAGAGGTTTTTAGTTCAAAACTAGAAATAAAAACTATTTCTCAATTCCTATTGACAAGATCTGGCTCAGTAGCATGAAAATATGTCTTCTGGATTAGAGATAATTTGTCTCTGGCCATTTAATATGACCATAACCCTACATACCCTAATAAAAAGTGCACCTGATCAAGCTAAGTTCATTTCTAGTTTCCTTGAGTTTACATTGGTTGCAGCTTTACTATTCCTTGAAGCCCTTCAGCTCATGAACCTACAGCTCTCATCCTTCACATAATTCTCATTTTTGGAACTGATGAATTGGCAGTCCTGTCAGTGGCCAAGTCCCCACCCTGGAATCAGTAGGCATTCAGCGAGAGAAGGGTTTCTTCCCATCCATCCAGATGACAGAGTCCCTGGCTTGATTTTACCCTACATCTTAAATGCTGGCTGTACCAGTGTAACACTGCAGCAAAACAAACCAACCAACGCACAGGTAGCTCTTATTTTGATGAATATACTCAAGAAAAATTCCATCTGTTTTGGGGTTGGGGTTTTTTTGCAAGCCTTAGTTCTAGCCATGTATTTTACATCCAGACAGGGACCTCACACTTGTTTGATAGCAAACACAGCTATTGCAAATGTAACCAACCTTAACCTAAGCACACCTGTAAATTTCCTTGTTAGTATTACCAGATTTGTGTAAAGGGTTTAACTGTAAAACAGAATCAGATCAGCTGATCATCTATAACAAAATATTTCCCTAGTCAGTGGAGATGCAGGATTTCCACATGGATTTGCCCATTTTCTTTGTTTCTTACTTGGGAGGGAGTCACACAACCTTTATCCATTCTGTCTTTGGCTTTTCAGCTGTAGCAGTAGTTTTCTTGTCACTCCTACTCTCTGGGAACAATGCTGGGATGAACTGCTCCACTCATATTTGATCAATAAACATGAAGAAGATAATTTCTTTGCTTTTCACCAAGCTGGCTATTTTATAACAGCTTGTGACATCCTCCAAAAAGCTCAGATCCAGCTGCCAATCTCACTGGCTATCTTGTCCTTAGGACTACTCATTACTTGAAAAGCAGCATGTAACTGCTGGTGAATTTCTATAGCACACATTCCCAAATACAATGAAAGCAGATGAATTTACAAATTTGTCAAATAATCTATTTTAATGAGCTGAATATAAATGTTTTACTCAAAAAGAGAATTGTTGTTTACCAGTTATGACAGTAGGGTTTTAGTGAATGTTGAAAAAGTGTACAACATGCAAGAATGAGGAAAGAAATCATACAGTGGCTTTACTGAACAAGTATCTCGCAACAACACAAAGGAGACACAACCAGAGAGACCCTCAGGAGCACACTTTTTATGGACACATGTTTTATGGTGCATGCATACCTTCCACGAGAAACAAAGTAGCCTGGGAAAATTAATTTGGAGACCATCAGTACAGCCAAAGACATTTTTGAATAACGTTTGCTTCTTACTGTTGAAATGTTTATGATCATGTATCTTCTAAGCTAAAAATACTCCTGTTGCTCGAATAATGCACTTGGGGGAATGGCTAGATGAAAGCCAAGCTTGCAGCCTCTTTTGAAGAATTTGACCCAGCAACAGGATTCCCAGCTTCTTAAATATGATTCTGTTGGTTTGCCAGATTTAACATAGGATCTGACTTGCTGACTCCAGGTGAAACTACAGTGAATCAGCTACTTGGTATTCAGTAGCTTGGCGTACAGTGGAAGGCATTACATTAGTCTGCCAAATAAGGGAAGCTTATAGCTCCACTTCTGCAAGACAGAAGTGCTCCAGCACATAGTTGTCACGAGGCGATGATACTGATTTTCCCACAGAATCAAGAACTCTCCTAGAGCAGCATAAAATGAAACTGGTTCAAGACACAAATTGTCCCGTGGTTCACTTGGTTTCCTGATGAAACAGGCAGCCCTGCGGCACATTGAAGTCTGCCTGCACGTACACTGTAAACCCTTCAATTTATTTAGCCATGGGCATATTATTTATCTGTGGGTAAATCTTGAATATAGTTTAAAGGCCAGATCTGGCATCCTTTGATGTGAATAATGAGCACTAACACCAATAGTGGATTCCTAATAGGATTGAAAGGGCAGTACACAAGTTAACCAACATCCTTGGCATCTGATAGCTTTACCTTTAAAAAGCAGAAATGAGTAGTGACAAGCTGTCTTAGCTTGAGGAGCACCACAAAGGAAAATGGGAGGTGAATGTCTCTGCACATCTGAAGTCAAAGAGAGCCGGTGTCACTCCGCATCCAATGCTTATATTGCCTTTGAATCAGTCCTGTGCCTAACCCTACGCTAGTCCTGCCATCAATAGCAAAAATATTCCAGAGGGGATAGAACAGCAGTTTTGGTATTACTGTCCTGATGTGCACATCTTTATATGTAGGTAGAGAGAGCATGCCATAGAATCAAAGAATGGTTGAGGTTAGAAGGGACCTCTTGAGGTCGTCTAAGCCTGGGATTTTTCTGTTGTTGTTTGGGGGGGGGGGGGGGGGGGTGGTTAGTAAGTAATACAGTATACTTTCATGAGAAAACATGAACTACTATTCCAGACACCCTACCACTCATAATGCTAGGATAGCATTGGAGGACTGTGAAGAGAAGTGAGGGCCAAACCTGACATAGTCTTATCTGTATTATCTAGTAAAGGAGTACTCACAAAGAGTGATTTAACCCACCACCAGAACAACCCTGGATTTTGTCTAGGAGGGAATGTTCACATTTCCTTCGAGAGAAGTCTTGGAACAAACTACTATCTGTGGGGCAGACAACAGGGGCTCCAGAATCCAGGAGCAATGCTGGGAGCTACGTGATTTTACCACGCAGATTTATGTGGACGCATGAAGGGGTCCTGCTAACGCACCAGCAACCATCTCTCTCTGCAAAAAGGGTTTCTCTCGAGCCAACTGAGCTATGTGCGAGCTTGCTGCTTTCTGAGCATTTGTTACCCTCTTGTATGTGCTCACACAAGATGCCAGGGGCCTCAGTGCCAGAACAAGCATCTTGCTTGCTCTTCTGTCACCACCGCTTTGCCTTCACGCTCCTGACTGAAATAGCTGTGCTAGCAGAATCCAGGGTAGATCAATGCTTAGTTTCTGGAAACAAAGGAAAAGCACTTAAGGGAAGAGAATGTTTGAATAAATTTGTAATACGCTGAAGATTGAAAGACAGGATAAAATTTAGATCTCTATTGTTGTTACATGGCTCGACATCTGAATTCTTACTATTCTGCTCAGGTTCAAAATCCCACACCTCATCATTGTGATCACTGACTGCCTGCTGACGATGGCTGAGATTTTCAAAGGACTGTAAGGGAGGTTGAATTTCAGTGAGATTTGGGCACCTGATTCTTCCATGATACCATGATAATCCCAGTGCACAAAATAAGGTTTTTTTGCCTGAAGATTGTTTAAAAAAAAAAAAAGGAAATGAAACAGAAAGCAGCTAGGGTTCAAATGCCAGAAATCAGTCCATAGTACTTAGAAATCCATTGAAAAATGTTAGATCCCTTTCTAAGATTAGTGATTGTATCACCACAACCAAGCACATACAGGACAAACTGATCTTATGAAAACCAGAGTCCATCTGGGGGTAAGGGAAGATCGTATCAAACAGACAGACAGAAAAGGCTACTTTGCGAAATTTCTCCCCAGACTGAAATACAGGATCATGTTTGAAAAAAATAATATTGCAGATGGCAAGGCTCCGGCTAAAGAAAATCTAGTTATAGCAGAGGAGAAAAGCATATGTTCCAGATATATACTATAAATAGACTAGGTACTCTTATGGGATATATCAGCATACAGAAAAGCAGCAATAGAAAAGGCCAGAATAAATGTGCAGGGTTTTTGTTGGGGTTTTTTTCAGTCCCATCAGTTTCCTGCATGCATCTAGTGGCATTACAGGTTTTTTTACTCATCATATGTTTTAAAATCTAGTGTTTGATTCAAAATAAAGCTAATTTGCATTGGCATAGTGACTTAACTCACTGGTGTATTATTACTGTGTAAGCAGGTGTACCAGCAACTGCAAATAAATGCTTGCTGATGGAATCCCAGCAGGGTTTCTGATGAGTTTTCATTCTGTTGAACCTTACCCAGGAAATTATTGTGTAAAAAGCTTTGCTCTTAGTTCTTTGCCTGAAACATTATTTAGCTACACCTGGCCAAATTCATGGCAATTATACTAACTATTCATAGAGGACATACCAAAAATCCCATCAGCCTTTTAAAATCATTGTCTTAAAACCCATGTATGAATGGTGAAAAAAATCCCCCTCAGATTAATATGCACAAAGAGACTTTGCTCCAAATGCTGTTCACTGTATAACCTACATAGAGAAAGATAAAATGAAAGCTTTAAGGTGGAATCTAGGTGATGCATCACTGGAATATTCTAAGTGAAAGTATTTTACAGTAAAAGACGTCATTCAAAGCAAAAGTATTTATTATTATGATGGTTTTGGCAACACATTTGATCATGTCATTAGAGTTGATTTTCATTTTAGTTATTTGGACTGAGAGCATCTCCAATTATTTTGCTGTTTGAGGACTTAATGGATTATTCGAATCAATTCAGAATACCCAAGAAATGCTGCAATGGGCGCTACACGTCCCACATTCTACAGTCTCCTATGAAGGAATTATTTAGGTCAATCCTTCTTACCTACAGTAAAGAGCAGGGAAAAAGTTTTCAGTAAAAGGCTGAAGAATAGCTATTGATGCTTTTATATAGATCCATGAGTGTAGCCACCAAAAGCACATACAAAACCCACACCTAATGTCATATAAAGATTTGCAAGTCACCTTCAAATGTTACCAGGGTGATTATTTGAAAGCCAACAAACAAGATTAAAATAAATGTTTTCCTTTCCTACATTAGAAAGTGAGCATTTTCCAAAGAATGGAGATTAAAATGAGTTTTCCTATTGATTATCATGAGCATTTATGAATTCTTTTAAGTGATAATAATGATAATTTACATACAACATAGAAAAGTTGATAAAGTACCTAAAAACAGCTATGAAAGGTTCTATACAGGAACTGCACCATTATTTACAAAGCATACTGACCTACTTTTTTTTATTGCACTCAAAAAAACTATATACTCAAGCCAATAAGTTTTTTTTTTTCCAGCCTAAAGCTAAATTTACCTTCCTGCTTAATTCCAAAACTATATGTTACTCCACAAATTTTACTCACCTATGAGGTGAAAGTCACTGCACGGTATTCCTGCAGCATTGGGAACTAGCCAGCCAGCTGCCACATCATCATAACATCACACCTGCCAGTAACTGGAGGAACCAGTATCTTGGTATGATTCATAAGGGCACCATTTCAGGTTCCATTCAATTCAGTTTACCAGATTACACAAAAAACATTAACCAACCATCCTGTGAACAGTCTCTGCTTCACAGCTTAGTTTTTAGTACTCACAGCTTTCAATAGCATGGAAAGACTTGCAGACCTATCTTGCCCTACTGAGAAACCACAATTTGGAAGCACTCTTTACCTAAATCGGAGCAGAAACAGGTAGTCACACAGGTGTCAGTAGGCTTCTAGATATCACTTCCAGATGTTTTTCAGCTGTGGAAACATTTATGCATAGCCAAAGGAAGAGAGGAAGGATAGCACAGTCACTTGAATATCTACTTACAGACCTAACTTCTTTCAAAATCTGTCTTGAATGCCTTGAAGAGGTTCCTATGTGTATAAAAAAGGCACAAGTTACTTTGGAAATGTAAATCTCTCACATCACTCAACTCCGTTGCACAGTTTAACTTGCCGTGGTTTTTAAGCAAAAAAACAACATGTGAAGCAGGGTGTAGAGCACAATGTGTGTCTAGGAAGCTGTTCCATGGGGAGGCTCAGTAATGAGCAGGAAATGCGACGCCTTTTCTGGGGTTTGGAATTGGTTTTTTTGACATCACAGTGCCACCACTCATTTGGGGAATACTGGGGTACTTGCACTCATACAGGTGCTTTGGAAGGGTCTCTCCTGGGAGGCAGCTGTCACCACCCTGCTGCACAGCAGTCTCTCGTCTCTGTAAAAAAGTGGATGCTTCTGTTTCTCAGCTCCTCCTGAACCCAGCACTCAGCTAAATGTGCTGCCTTCTGCAGGGGCAAGGATCCCACTTTCCCCAGAAAAATGGGGTCCTGCTGCCTTCTGACTGCTGATTCAGCTCTGCGGGAATTTAGCTCCCAGCTCTGTGATCCCACTTGCCTACAAGCACAGAAGGAGCGGGAGCTGCTAGCTCTCCTGCAAGCATAATTTCCATCTATTTAAAGAGCTGTGATTCACAAATCATGAGAACTCCAAATTTAGCAAAGCAAATTTTAGAAAAGCAGAGTCCTGCCCCTTCTCCCCACTTGGTCTCAGATCTCAGGAGAAGCCTGAGCAAAGGCATAAACCTACCAACTTCCCAGGAGCCAGATGCAGACTGGGGAAACTTTGCTTTAGAAGGTAATTCGATATTTTAAATTCAGTTAGGAAAGGGATGAGAAAGAAAGCATGGAAGATACACAGTTCATTTAAGAAGAAACATGTAAATAGCATTTTTATCAGGTCATCCTGGAGAAGATGTGATTGTTACCTTGACAAAAATGCTTTATGTCCGTTACTGAGATCTGCATAATAGATTGACTGGCAGAGCTATTAATTGATCCTTTGTATTTCTGATCTCACTGGAGCCACCAAGCATTCCTAACGTTTTCTAATTTCTCATCATGACATCCTTTATGTTCACCTCTGAGATGTCTAAATGTATTCCATGTATAATGGGAATTTTATGTAAAATGCAACATGACAGGAATACTTAGAATTTTTCAAAGCTGCACTGCGGAAACCAACCTTATTTGTGCTAGCCATCCAATATGGGATTTGCATGTTTTTGTTTTCTACAGGCACACTGAGAAACTCAACTACATAAAGGTTTAGTCATTGCAGGTGGGTTAGTGTCATATCCCTTGTGGCTCCACTACGAACAGAAAACCAAACACAAACAAAAATAATCTATACAAGAGGAGGAACAGCCACGCTGACAGAGATTGTTTGACATTAGAAAAGCACAGCTACAGCTGCCTACTCTTTGTTACAGTGTCTACAGTAAATCTGGGATAATGCTCACACAAGAAACAAAGAACTACCACAGAGGACTCTTAAATAGGAGAAATAGATTCTGAAAGGTGTCAATTTAAGTAATTTAACTACAGCAAAGGAAAAATAAAACAGTTCTCTAAAATCTGAGCCTTTGAATTACAGAAAACAGCTGTGAGAAAATCTAGCCTTTCTTTGAAGCAGCAGAGCAGGACAGTTGTATGATACAGGCAAGAAACTGTATTCATAAAATATAATGTGCTTTACTTATCTATATAGCACAGTGTCAATGAAAAACTCAAATCTACTGTTCCCGTGCCTGAACTGTCAACGGAGTTGTGCAGCATGGTTGGACTAGATGATCTTTAAAGGTCCTTTCCAACCCAAGACATTTCATGATTCTGTGATTCTATTATAGGGTCTTCAGCATGGCAAAATGACCTGTGTTCACAGAAACATGTACAGCTCATTGGTTCATTGGTGTTGTCTTGCTCTAGTGCCATATAGTAGCTACCTCACAGGTCTTACCCAGCCTGGGAAGGTAAGAGAGTAGCCACTTAACAGAAATGCAAATTGTACTACCAGGGGGGCTCTGCAGGTTATGGTTACATAGGAAAATTGGTAAGACACTGTTTTAGGACTTGTAGGATTCATAACTCAAAAGATGTTCCAAACTACACTGAAAATAAACATAGTTTACTCTTCTGCCAGCTGAGAGGAGGGAATCCAAGTTTCTTTTGGATTTACCAAATGTCTGGAAAAAAATGCCCAGTCTGAAAAACTCAATGTGAAGAACAATTTGAACACAACGTGAAATATCTTTGATGCAACTTTCTCTAACATATCTAAGAAAGACCTACAACATTGCTCACACTCCAAATTCATCCACACATAGATTAACTAGTAGTGCTATAGGAACATACAGAAACATCCCTTTTTGGCTTTGCATTAAAGTGTATTAACTCCCAAATATCTGCAAGCCACATCTTCTTTTTTTTTTTCAGACAAACAGAACAGTTATTAAAAGATGTCTTAAAATAAAGAATTGAGATAAAGATATTAAACATGTGCAGCTTTAAGAGCAACTAGATCATTGGTTCTTCCATACCATCACAAAAACAATAGATCCTTTTCTGAAACATATCAGAGCAAAAATCTGTGAAGAACATCTGGGGGCCAGAACTAGCAAAATATAACATGAGAGCAGAAAGATTAAATATTTTTTTATTTTATTTTGGAATTTGGATCTCACTCTAGTCTTTCTCAGCAGAGGATCTGAATCAAATCACAGTGCAGACAGAATAGGTTGTGGACTGAATAGATTAAATGAATGGCAACAATTTTTCAGGCTCATATGATACTTACCCAGCATTTTAGCATAATTCAAGAATAAAATACCTTGCCTACTGATTGTGGTGTATAACTTCTCTGCATTCACATGTGATGACTGAGAGGTGGCCAAATATCAATATTTTAAAGGTTTTGAGGATCTGACATCCATGGAACTGCAAATTGATAAACCTACCAGGAAAATGAGTAGAAGCATTATCAAGGAACCGAGGGACTGCTGCACAAACAGGAAAAGAAAAATCAACACATCCTTTGAAGGGTAAGTCCGGACACACAGATTGATAGATTTTTTTTAAAGGAGTTGAAGGAATATGGATAAAAGAGGCCTTTTTAATGCTAATCTCCATGAATTTCAGAAAAGTTCTCACCATAGGCTCTTAAGGAAAACATACAATCGTGAAATAAGAGAAAAGGATCTTCCATAGACAAATAATTGGTTAAAAGAAAGGAAAAAAAGGTATTAGTGAATGGGAAGTTTTCATAGCAAAGGAAAAGTCCATCGGGGTCTATGCTTTTTCTTTTCAGCATATTCATAAGTGATCTGGAAAAGGGCATGGCAAAATTAGCTGATGATACGAAGTTATCAGGGAGGACAGTATAGATTATGATTGAGTGAACCACTGCCAAAGGCCCTAGCAAAGGAGACAGTAGCTAATGATAAAGACAGTTGAAATTCAAGATAGGTAGATGTAACGTGTTGCACAAACGTAATCCTGGCTTGATATATGAAATGATCAACTCTAACATAACTATTGCTATTTTGGAATGAGATCTTGGAGGGATAGCAGTTCTAAACTGAATGCTTGGTGGTGGGTGAAAAAAAAACAAACAGAAAAGAGAGCAAAACTGTCATGATTTATAACCCTGTGTTACGCATGCACGACTAACCAAATCCAACAGGTGTTAAAACTCAGATTTATTCTTCAGCAAAAGTTAGTTAGAAGTCCAGTAACATTTTATAAAACCACAGGCTTAATGATGTAATACTACACGGCCGACTTAAGAATCCCCAAGATTTAAAGAGATGGCTCAAAATGCGCATATCACTCAGCTAAAAGCTGAGGGCTCTCTCCCTCGAAGAGTTACCTCAGGCAGTGCCCCAGCCAGAAGGGGAGTCCCCAACTGCATACCCGCTGCTCCCAGGAGGACTGATTCCCACGTGTCCTCCGGCGGGACCCCATTCATCCCCCTGTCGAATCTGACCTGTGGTCATTGAATTCTGTTGGCCAGGAGGGTCACCTTGGTGTACCTGGCACATCTCCATCGGCCAGTTCAAATTTCAACCTGCAGCCTCCAGGGTTTCCTTCCCCTTCTCCCTTCCTGGAGAAGTTTTGTTTCCTGCTGACAGGATGGGGCGGGGGGGGCGCGGGCAGAATGTACTGCCACACCCTGTATAAATCTGTAGTACACGCACAACTTAAAATTGTGTACAGGTCTGATCTTCTGCAACTTGGAAAGAATAACATGGAAGTGATAAAGGTTCAGGCAGGGACAACAAGGATGTGAAAGGTATGAAATTGTTTCTATAAGGGGACTTAATCAACTAGGACTCCTGAGCTTGAAAAGTTAAAATTAATAGGAGATGCAATAGAGATTACTAAAATCAAGAGTGGCATAAATAGAATGATGAAGAAATTATATCTTCCCACATAAGAACTAGGAAAGTTAGCAGGTGTTGAGTGCAAAACACAAAACAAAGGATCCTCTTACCATTAAGTTGTGGAACTTCCTGAAGCAGGATGGTGTGAATGTTGAAAATTCAGATGCCTCCTATGGATTAAGTTCTTGGGAGGGAAAATTCATCACACCTTAGACGAAAAGAAATAACCTCTGGCACAGGTAGTCCTTGAGCCAAAAAATTTTGGAGTGTGAGAGGAGATTTTGTACGTACAGTCTTATGATACCCTTCGATCCACATCTACTAATGGCCACTGTCAGATCCTACCTCATTTAATTTAAGTATTATCCAGTATGACTATGTTCTTATCCTAAAAATTTCCCAGGCACATTACAAAAATGAGTCCAAGAAAAGAACCATTCTTGAGAAAAATTAGAAATCAGGGCCTACAGAGCTCAAGGGAAGCATTTAAGATAAATGTAAGTGTAAGAATATTTTAGTTTACTAGACATACTTTCCAATCCATTTGTATTAGATGCTTAATGATATTTATTTTACTTCCTTTTTCAATATTTCTCAACTCTCTGCAGAAAGAAGTTGGATCTGAAGGTGAAGATGCTAAGGAAGATCAGGTAAAGATCACAAAGAAAAACAGTAAAGAAGTATTTCAGAACAAAGAACTGGTAGCCTATTCTGACTTTAAAAGACCACATGAAATGTAAGAAGAGCAGAAGAGAAAAATGATACAAATGCACTGTTGAGATCTATAAACAGAAAGGATGAAGGAAGTGTTAAAAATGTTTTTTTTCTTTCTTCAGAATTGTGAATCTGAAAGCACACCTTCCCTACTTACAGAAGAAAGGACAGGCTAAACCTCTTCGTACTTTTACCCCTTCTCTTAAAAGCCTCAAGCAATCTCTCCACAGAACCATATCCTTCCAACACTCAAGAAGAGGATCCCTAAACCTGTTAAAGGCACTTTGCTAATAAAATGATTTAGGTAAATTGTTTCAAGAAGTTTCAGGGAAACCAAATTTAAACTTCACTTTGAATTTTAGAGTATCCACACTTTCAACATTTGAGAACAAGAAACAAGTAAATCTGGCTTAGCAAAGAGTAAAGCCAGGCTTTATTCTTCCTTCCAGCTACATTGTTCTTTTCATCCAGTAGTTTTTAAAAATAGATTTCTGTGAGATTCTCTGCATAATCACACCACTGAAACTCCTGCTGGGCAGCTGTGTAAAACAGTTGCTTAAACTACCCTGCATAGGCACAGTGAGTTCTGTACATGTGGTATTTTCTACGGTAAGTTCTTAAAGAAATAATTTTCATCATCATCAGAGGTTTGGTTCATGACAACAACAGCATTTAGTTTCTCTTAAGTGAAAAATTATTGCTTGTGTCTTTTGTAAAGACTAAAATCCTGCATATTTCATTTGTAAATCTTAAAAAGCAGAATAAGAACAGACACACTGGAAATCTAAGTCTTTGGCTGTAACTCTTTTTCAAAACATAAAATCCTTGAAGTAGGAAAAAAAAAAGGAGAAACAGCTTACTTCTTACCTTGGCAAACTTCCTCTATAGAATCAAAAAGAGATAAGCCTACATGGGAGGAAGAAAATGAAAGAGGATTGTCATAGCAACCAGTTAAGAACATATTCAACACAGGAAACAATCTGATTAATCTTCTTTTTTTAAGAACCACGGGACATACTGCACTATCCACTTGAGTAACAGGACATTTTTTTTAAAAGACAGTAAATTAAATATCACTTCATTAAAATTTGTAGTTTATTTGCAGAGCTTTTGACTCATTCAATGCATTCACAGCTTATAGGGCCATAAATGAAAATGAAAATAGCTAGGTCTTCTGTTTGTTTAAATTACCTAGGCTCTAATCAAACTCAAAGATTTTTGGTAGGAGACAAAGAAAAGGTGATATTACTTTTAAAAATTAGGAATAGATACTCTTCACTGAAAATAAGAGTATTAGAAAATTAAACTAGTCCAGGGCTAGAGACTAAAGAATGTAATCCCAACTATCCTTCTTTCCTATTTTTTTGCAAGCCAATCTACTATGCTACAGAAATCTCCGTGGCTTCTGAGCAATATCTTCATGCATGAAACCACATTTTTGTTTTAATATTGACATCAGCCATTCACTTAGTCTTACTAAGTCTCAATTTTACCACATGCAGTAATCAGATACTGCTACATTGCTAGGTTTAAGATAAAACAAAGACACTTATATACTTTCCCTTTGGGGATAGTCTTGATATAAGTAACACTTTATGAGATGTTTCTGAAGGACTTATTTTCAGTCACTACATGAGCTCACATCGAAGAATTCCAGGAAAGACTCATTAACAGATCTGGATGGAAAACACTGTTGCTTGTTTTCAAAACTTTATTGCAAACAGAAGAGCAAGAGACAGAAAAACTTTTAATAAAATGTTCCACTTTTTTTCAAAGAAAGTCAAATTATTAAATACAGCCAAAGCCTGCTCTTCTAAGAGAAAGTTAAAAGTTCTGCAAAAAAAGCCAACACTTTCTTCTGCTAGTAAATAGTTTTAATGGGATTTCTATTTTTCAACACAGGAGAATTTGCTCCAATAATAGGTCATTTTCTATTCCTCAAGTTTTCAGAACCAAACTGCATTTCCTACAAATCCTTTCCTCTGTGTAGCTGTTTATATTTAAAAAATCAAGGAAAAATACTGCATAAGCTAAATAAACAGGGCATTTATTACATAATTGAAATCTGCAATTATTTTCTAGGAAGTTTAATGCATCTATTTCAGATCCTTCAGGAAAAAGCACTATTATTGCAACTATTAAATGCCGCATATTTCTGAATTCTAAATTTTTATCCTCAGGGCTTCCTTCTTCAGATGCAAGAAAACAAAATGCAGAAACTTATTGTGGTAGAAAGGATAAATTATAAATTTGATCTCTCTCATTCATTTTCTTCAAAAGGCTTTAAGAGATCCTAAACATTAAGCCTAATTCTCCACTCCAACCCCAGGGCAGAGCCAGAGTTTTTACTGAAGCGTTAGGTTACATCCACCAATTTCTTGGCAGGCCCCTGGGAAGCAGCCTTCAGTTCCTGGGCCAGGCAGCACAGGGTGGCCCCCAGCCATGCAGAGCAGCAGAAGGCTCCATGACACCAGACCTGTCCCGAAGACCTGCCCTTTCAAAACTCACACCTCCCTTGCACCCCCGTCATGGCCAGACCTCACCAGCGCTCTCCTGACAGCAGCCTGGAGCAGCCACTTGCCCCTTCACCACCACCTCTGTACAGCCATGTGTCCCTCACTATTGCTGCCCCTACTGTTGTCTTCATGAGGGAAAGCTGTGCTCTCTGTCATGCAAACTTTTGACAGCAGACCAAGCTGTCCCAACAGCCACAGCTTCCCCAAGACACCGGGTGGGTTTGGTGGTGGGAGGCCAGAAGGCACTTCACTACTCTACAGACCCGGCAAAATCAGCAATGGGTACATTTTTGTGTCATGACTTCCTCACTTGGTGGCCTCACAAATATGTGGCACCGCAACAGCATCCACAGCACAGTACTCACAAACATGGCATCATGTGGGTTTGCTACCATTTGTCAGTGAAGACTATCTGAAATTCGAGGTGACAGGTCTGCTATCGCTTCGCAAGGCCACTTTGCAGATGTGTGCCAGCGTCCCCTGGAGGACCACTGTACCACTGCCAGGCAGCAGCTCCTCAAGCTGAAGGTTTCCTCCATTCTGTCAACTGGTTTCCAATTCATATTATTTTTGCTACAAAAACACCAGTAAACTACATTTGAGTTTTGCGCCATCACTGTTTGAGGAATGTAAGAGGAACGTATCCCCTCTCCTATACAAACCTCTGCTTCCCACTTTCTCTGTCCCCCTCCTCCTTCCTTCCACACTCACAGGCTTCTTCCACATCCCTGTTCTTGACTGATCCCAGAAAGTGAATGAGAGCCATGTTTGTAGAACCATTTAAGGTTCAGTTTTGAACTGTCTAACAGCTGATCACAAAGAAGTGCCGGTAAAGTAGCAGTGATGGTAGCAGCTGAAACATGCCCCTTAAAATTGAAAAAAAAAAGCAAAGGTTTAGCTTCCACTGTTTCCTGACATGCTCCACCAGCCTTCTCTACAAATGGGCAAGGTGCTGGCCCAAAAGCAGCAGGGCAGACGTGGGAGCCTGGGAGACTCCATGGAGGGGTGCATGGGTGTGCGTACTGGGAGTGGAATGGCCGTTTCAGTGGGGAAAAAGGTACTTAAGAAATCACTGTGAATTTCAACAAAAATACTAGTGACTTTATTCCCCAAGAACACACAGAGAATGGGAACAGATTCCAGCCCTACAGTTTGTCCATCATGTGATGTGGACGTAAAGACTTAAAAATTTATGGCTCATACTTTAAACTGTCGGATATCTAAGCCTCTTTCTGGTATTTTACGTTCCTGACCAGAGTAGTTCTTACTTAATGTATTCAGCCTTTCATCTTACAATAGCTAATTCATAAGACAAATGTTCACTTACTGGATTTTGATTTCATCATTTGTTGTTTCATGTCTTCTGAGGATTTTGCTAAAACTCTTGATAAAAAGTTCCTGCTATTTTCCTTTTAATACTCGGCTGCATTTAACCAAGTCCCAACAAAGTACGTGTTGAAAGAACATACATCTTCAACTATTGTTTCTTTGTGTTGTTTTTACTTTTCATGAAGAATAAAGTATTATTATTTATTTTCTGTATAAATACACTGATTTACGATAGATTAGTTTTGCTTATACAAAATCAGGCATAGCTGAACACATTAGAGGGATTGAGTGTTAAGCACTGAAGAAAAAATCATATTGTGCAAGTGTCAAAATTGCAAAATGCTATTGAAAAGAGAAGATTTAAAAAGACAAATGTCCCCATCCAATATCAGGGAGAGTTGTTAAATGATCCCAAGAGCGAGATTAAGACACAAACGAGGTCAGATGCTGTACAACCTTACAACTTTTATTTCCTACAATAACCAATAGCTGCGATAGAACAGAGTGAGGAAGGAGAAGAAGAGGCAGACCTAAGCAAGTGAACGGAAGAGAGGTAGCAAGACTAGTTACCACCACCACGAAGCCAGCAACGTCCCGCTGAGACGGTTCTGATGCCGGTGATGGAGGGTCGGGTTCCTCTGCTGCCAGTCAGGTGTCTCTCCTTCAGAGCCAGGTGTCACAGTCCTTCCGATGTTTTCCATGTTCGGGTCTTCCATTTGTGAGAGGGGAGCACGCAGTTCTCTTATTGTCCCATTCCCCACAATTTTTCAGAAAAGTCCACCCATTTCCACAGAGCTCATTACCCTATCCGGCAAGCACAGCTCAGCAGGCGCGGGTATGGTGGTTTCTTCGGGGACGTCTTATGCGTACTCCCCTACAACAGCAGGGTATTGGGGCAGCAGCACCGTGAGTCAGCAATTCAGCACAGCCCCTCACATTCTCCCCTACAACAGCAGGATATTGAGGCAGCAGGAATGTGAGTCAGCAATTCAGCACAGTCCCTCACAACAAAGCAGTAATATTTTTCTGCTTCTTCCCTGTTGTGGGAACTGTTTATTATATATTAAAACAGCATATGGAGAAGCTGAATGCCCACCCTGGAAACGTATAGGAAATTGAATTCTGTTACAAAAACCTCAAAAGCTGGGGGGTTTTGGTTTTGTTTGTTTGTTGGGGTTTTTTACATTACAATATAGTAAACATTTTTCTTTTCTGTATTTAGCCTCAGGATTATTGTATACAAAAGAATCAGCAGAAATCTGCAATCAGTACTAGAAGAATCCACATGAATTTATCTCGATCTCTCAACAGAGGTTAATGAATGAACAGTCCTTGAACCTACACTGTGTCTTGAGCACACTTGCAAATGAGGACAATCCACAAAGCAGTGGCACACATTTAAACAACCTCCAAAGGGGCAGATAAATTTCTTTTGCCAAACAAACAAGCATTATAACAAAAAGCCACACAAAGTTCAGCTGGAATGAACATGGCCATTTTAAAGTGGTCACTAATGACAAACTGCCTTCTACAGACATTTCACTGACAGCCTTGGAACATTTCAGGCCTATAGTTTCAGCAGTAAATAGGTTAGGCACTTCTGCATTATCATGGTGAAGATCACTAGTAGAAATAAATCATTGACCTATGACACTATCCATTGGCAAAATAGTTTTTTAACAAAGTATGACTGGCAAAATGATGAGTTTGCTGGAGAATTTTGCTTTTATAGCTAAGGACTAAGTTGCATCTATATGTCCTTTCCTTCAGTGCAGCTATCTCAGACTTCTACTTTACTTTTTGACATGAGTAGTCACTTACACTTCCAGAACTAATAAAAAAGATACAGCAAAGGGAATCAATAAAAGGTGTATCCTTTATCCCTATGAGATTTCAGTGTATTCCATTGTTGAATACTATTTCACTGATAACATTATATTCCATTAATTTAGATTTCTGTAATAATTTTTTTCTAAAAAAAGAAAAATTTTCTACACACATACTTGCTAGTCATCGAAGCAGTGAATTTACAAGGTCCTACAACTGAGAGAAATAATATTTGAAACAAAACAGACAATGGAAAACTCTTACTGCAAGCTTACTGTAAGCGTAACCAGCTATATGAGATGGTATGTAAGAACACAGTATAATTTCAAATGAGCATTAACAAAATGGATATTGCTTAAAATTATATAATTACCAAGGAACTTCAATAAACACTCATAAAATGGTATGTGAAACCTTTTTGAAAACTGAACCAACATGTGGTATAAAGAGACAATTAGGATATTTGCTTCAAAACCACACTGCTGTTCCAACCCAAAAAAGCTAATGTAGACACAGCCTATTTAGCCTGTTGTAAACAGATCCCCTACAGAAACGTGTGTTTTTACACATGTATATATGTACATAAGTATGTACGTAATACCAGTGCACAATAATGTATTGGTTTACTTTTAACATAGAAAAAGCGAGGTGCTGATCAAAATATAGCAACAAAAGAGTTTAGAAGCCAGCCTGGTTTTTTGTATCATATAACCTTGCTCAGAGCAGGACTGTGGAGGTTGAGAGAGAAGAAAATACAATATAATAACATGAACAGAGTTACACATTACAAAATAGAAGGAAAATTTGTTTTAACGCCATTAAGAACAAGTAAGAGCATTTCCACAGTGGTTCCTCGGACTGGATTAATGAAGACTGATTGCTTACCATCTTACAGAGGGACATCAAATGAACTTAGGAGGTGACAGGTTCAAAACAGTGAAAAGGAGGAAGTTCATACAATGTATAGTCAAGCGTTGAAGCATCTTGTTCCAAGATGCTATAGATGTTTAAATTTTACTTGAATTCAAAGGACAACTGAGTAAATTAATAGAAGAGATCTGCTGTGGGCTATTAACTATAGGAAAAAAAAAATCACTGGTTTTGGAAGTCTTTTAACCACAAACTGGGAAAATACTTTGAGGAAGTATCATTAAATGAAACTTCTCGTGGCTTTCTGTATGTGAGTATCACACCAAAGGAAATGCAAACATATTAATATATGTTGCTGTTATCAGGCTTCTGACTTCAGTTTATGACTTCTATTTATTATCATTCACCACTGTGTAAAACTTCATTGCATAATCCCAAGTTGTGTTCTTCAGCCTATGGTCCGTGGACCAACAGTGACATGTAAAAGCCACACATGACAACTATACATGCACCATCCTGCAATTCCAAGCAAGTGGGGCAATAAATAAGGTAGAAATAAAACACATATATAACCACTCATAATTTAGCCTAATTTTCAAAACAATGTAAAGTAAACCACTGAAACAGCCTGTACAGAATTATTCAAGGGTTTGGGACTAGCATTGCTTTTTTTCTAAAAGGCTAGCTAAAGAGATTTAAACACAGCAATCTATACATTGGCTGTCCTAATACAGCCACACTGTCATATATTTTCTTCTTATTCTACACACAACCACATACACCCACACTAGTTACATTTTAAGAAATGCGGACCAAAACAACCTGTTTCAAGAAGGGTGTAGAAGACATAGCTCCACATCCAGTATAATATGACCTTAAATATTCATGTGTTTAGATTAATACTGTAAGCAAGTCTCATTTCATAATCATATTTTGAAGCTTTAAAACAGAAAGCTGCACTGTCCCTTATTTTCTTCTGTTTGGTACAACTGAAAGTGAAGTCACATTGTCTTAGTTAAGTCAAAACCTAAAGAACAGCAGCTTGTTTTGTTTGGAGGCTTTGGCTGCTCGGAAGCACTGGAGAGCTCAGATATTAGAGTAAATCAGACAGCACAGTTGATGGTTCATTATGTCTCCACCATGTTACTCTGACAGCTCAGTCATGTGTCTTTAAATCTACAAACAAGAAAAATAAGTAATTTTGTGAGACATAAAACTCAGCTTCCTGTGTCTTTATGTTTTATTTCTGAATTTTCCCAATCTGCCAGGTTTTTCTTTTCAGTGGGGCATTCACACTTCTAGTGTAGATTTTCTGGTGTCTGATAAGGTACTTGAGCTGGCATGACAGTCTTTACCAGGACGTATGGGTTCACGAAACTGTTTTGGAAAGATACTCCAGAATTTAAGGTGAGGGAAGCCAACAGGTTTATATATTAACAATTCTGAAATTCAGTCTACATCTATGTGGTTTGGTTTTTTTTTCATCTTCATCCACGTTAGCTGATGGAAGATCCTAGGTCTACTTCCCCAGGATTATAAGCATGGTATCATCTCTCAAAACTAAAAGCTACAGTGAAGTTGGGCATATGTCAGTGAACAGTGAAAATCATAGAATAATTTAGATTGGAAAAGACCTATAAGATCATCGAGTCCAACCATTAACCTAACAGTAAAAAGTCCACCACTAAACCATGTCCCCAAGCACCACACCTACACCTCTTTTAAATACCTCCAGGGATGGTGACTCCATCACTTCCTGGGCACCCTGCTCCAGTGCTTGATAACCCTTTCAGTGAAGAATTTTTTCCTAATATCCAATCTAAACCTCCCTTGGTACAACTTGAGGCTGTTTCCTCTCATCCTATCACTTGTTACCTGGGAAAAGAGACCAGCACCCACCTTGCTATAACCCCCTTTCAGGCAGTTGTAGCGAGCAATAAGGTCTCCCCTCAGCCTCCTTTTCTCCAGGCTAAACAACACCAGTTCCCTCTGCTGCTCCTCATAAGACTTGTGCTCCAGGCCCCTCACCAGCTTCGTTGCTCTTCTCTGGACACGCTCCAGCACCTCAGCGTCTTTCCTGTAGTGAGGGGCCCAAACCTGAAAACAGTATTCGAGGTGCGGCCTCACCAGTGCCAAGGACAGGGGAACAATCACCTCCCTGCTCCTGCTGGCCACACTATTTCTGATACAGGCCAGGATGCCATTGGCCACCTTGGCCACCTGGGCACACTGCTGGCTCATATTCAGCCAGCTGTCAGCCAGCACCCCCAGGTCCTTTTCCTCTGGGCAGCTTTCCAGCCGCTCTTCCCCAAGCCTGTAGCATTACATGGGGTTGTTGTGACCCAAGTGCAGGACCTGGTGCTTAGCCTTGCTGAATCTCGTACAACTGGCCTCGGCCCATTGATCCAGCCTGTCCAGATCCCTCTGTAGAGCCTTCCTATCCTCAAGCAGATCAACACTTCTGCCCACCTTAGTGACATCTGGAAACTTACAGAGGGTGCGCTCGATCGCCTCACCCAGGTAATTGATAAAGATATATAAACAGAACTGGACCCAATACTGAGCCCTGGGCAACACCACTTGTGACCAGCTGCCAACTGGATTTAACTCCATTCACCACCACTCTTTGGGCTCAGCCATCCAGCTGAGTTTTTACCCAGCTAAGGGTACGCCTGTCCAAGCCATGAGCAGACAGTTTCTCCAGGAGAATGCTGTGGGAAATGGTGTCAAAGGCTTTACTAAAATCTAGGTAAACAACATCCAGAGCCTTTCCCTCATCCACTAAGTGGGTCACCTTGTTGTGGAAGGAGATCAGAGGAGAAGAGATTCTATATAGTTATATATTTTTGTGTTTACAGACATATGAACATTGTAGAATGAATTCACATGAGCCTTGCTTACTACAGTACAAATACATACACATACATAACATTGAACCAGGAGCTCCGGGACAAAGGCCTGTTTATGGATGAAGGCCATTTTTATTAGGCTATATGTCCCATTACTGTTCTGTAATTTTCAGTTCCTAATTTCTGTGGGTTTTGTACAGTAGCACTGCATTAATGGAAGATTTTTCAAAATTAGCCTTGGAACACTGCAAAACAATTTTATGGATTATTACCCATAAAATGGGTATACATAGATTATGGATTCAAATGTGCATGTGTAAGTATTCATAACACCAACATATGTATTAATATTAATAATCTATAGATACTGTACAATAATAATCCATAGGTACTGTATTTGTCTTATACAAATGACTGTATAATGGATTTATGGGGCTTTAAGTGTGGGTATGTGTAGTTGGATGGTCAGATTGATAGATTTTTACATTTAATATGAAGAGAAGAATGGGTTTATGCAGATTTAAATCTCTTTTGTGTTTGAATATCTGGGAACTTTGTGCCATGATGCTGCCTTGTCTCTCTTTTAAATTATCTCCTGTCCCAGATTAATAAGCTAATAAATAGAAACAGAAAAGTAAAGAATAAAATGTGTGTGTTTGAAAATTCTTCTGTATTTAGGCATGTTGGGAATACTGGGCACTGATTTGATTTCACAACAACACGAGAAAAGCTGACAGCAGAGAACTCATTTATCCTTAACACAGAGCACAAAGTAAATATTCAGCCTTGTTGTTTGAATGTTCTGTCTGGACACATTGCTCACATATTACATCTAACTACATTACTTTGAACAAGTTCAGCTAGAGCTACCAACAAAACCTTAGTGATTTAAATTCCTCAGTCATTTTTCTCTTTATATCTTGCAGATTTTATGATGTCTCATCTTAAACCAACTGCCTTGGGCTACTACTGCTTTAACAATGCTCAGTCTAGAAAACTGTCTAACCTAATGGAAAAGGTAAAAATCAGAAAAAAGAATCCCGTGGACTCTGTTCTCTTAAGAACTATAGCTTGTGGTCTGCATGCGCTCCACAATGTTTTGGCTTATTTTTCCTCATACTTCCATAGTCCATTTTCTGAAATCTACAACATTATAAATACATTTATACCTCTAACTACCTCCAGGACTGAAAACATTAAATATTCAGAAATCATAACTTAGGGCACAATAAAATAAATATGAATAAATATCTTACATTTACATTCATATTCTTTTAAAAAAGTCTTTGTAGTCCTCACATTGGAACAGAAAAACCTAGTAGGTAGCAGTCATATAAAGAGAATCCCAAATGCATTGTTTTTAAAAATAATGTGTATTTTAAAGGTGATCCCTTTTTTTTCATTATTTGAGGCCATAGGCAAAAAATACCTTGTGCCCCATACTTTTCAATGTAGTCTTAAAAATAGAGCATCCATTAGTTTTTTCATAGTTTTACTCCTTCATAAAAAGAAAAGAAAAACAGCAAAGAAACAAGAATTCCCAGATAATTTATTTCTCTTGTTCTGTGCACAACAGAATATGCCAGCATGAGCTGATCTAACAGACTTAAGCAGCCTTCAGTGTCGCAATTGAGGTTGGTCTTTGGTATAAATACAAAAAGCAAGGAAAAAAGAGAAGAGAAAAGAGATAAGAGAAAAGGGAGTGGATTTGTGGAGAACTGGTACATTAAAGCATGATAATTTGAACTTAATTTTTTTCTCTGTACTAATTAGCTGTACATTCTTCTCTGAGGTCTACATTGCAGAAGGTATGTGCCACCTAGTTTGCCTTTGCCCTGGCCAGGATTCAATATAAAGGAAAGATCTTCATGAAAATATTCTTAATTCCAAACAGCATTGGTTCCAAACACTGAACGGAGCTCTACCCTTAACTGTTTAGAAAGAAAATGCAATAATTTAACACGAGGTACTCTGAGTGACAGAGTGATTGCAAAGTTAGTCTGACTGAAGAAAAAGGGAAGGTGCCTGGAGGAAAAAAAAAAAATGCTCATAATAAGATTGAGTTCTAAATGCATTCAAGTGATTTATTTTTGGTATGTGCTTACCATATATTCATACAGGCTGCTCATTAAAAAATGCATGTCCCAATAGTCCAGGTCTCCATCTGAAATGCCAACAAATGCACCTTTGCACAAATGCCAAGTAACAAATAAAAAATAAATTATCTAACTAAATAGCATTTAATGAGGTTTAAATGACAAAAAGAAACAAAGTAGTAGTGGAAGGTTAGAAAAAATTCAGGCAACTCTCCATCTGGCTTTAGTATACAAAAGAAAAATAACAGCTAAATAGAGATTCAGCAATGAATAAAGGAGTATCAATGAGCTGAAAAACAGAAATTGGTAGGGACAGTGAGAAATATCTGAGCTGTTTGTGAACTAATGTATGGTGTAAAAGAAGCAGCAAAATGAAATACTGGATGGAAGAGCAGATATTAAAGAAACAGAACTACAATCAAGCTTTGTAGGATTTAGTTTTAATTGGTTAAGGTCAGTAAATACTGGTTTTGTGCTGTGCTTGTCTGTCTCTGAGTTTTTACAATACCTATTTCATGGTTATAGTTTCTGGACAATACAGCAATGACTATGGACTCCTGGAGGGGAAGTTTTGGGTCTCCAAAGTTCTTGCAGGGAAGAAAGGATAAAACTGCCCAGAAATTACAATCACCAATAAGTATCAGCAATCAAACCTTGGTTTTAACACATAATTTTCAAGAAAAATGCGAAATCTAATCCTAAGAAGCTTAACTATAACACAAATATCAAAGGTTATATGCACGAGAAAGTAAAATGTGAAAGTAAAAGAAACAGATGACTGATATAGACTGAATAATTAATGCTAAGTACAATTGTAAAGTGCAGCTATTTCAGGATATAATAGTAAACAGATTTATTCACCAAATACCTACTGAGTCAGCAAGAGATGATTTTATGCTATTTTTAGATGAGGTTTTGGTAAATGGCAAGGACAGAAAAGAAGAGCTGATTGCAGAAAATAACCTTGAATGGGGTGATCATGAGTGAATTCAATTTAAAATAAGATTAATAAACTATGGATTTCCATTTCAAAATTACAGACTTTGAGATTGTGGAGTCATCTGAACTGCAGTGATGAATGAATGTGAAGAAGACTTGGAATTCCTTTTAGTCAAAAAGTGAAAGAAATGTGGAATTCATGCCCTGAGGACAGGGTAAAAAGTTGTATCCATATTCAAAGGGCCTTCTCCCATTTGAACTGATTTAAGTAGCTACATCAAATGCCATTCCCCATGAACATCTAAGATGTAACATATGCACAACGAGAAGCACAATGCTTTTTTGTGTTTGCAATGCTCTCTATTCATTTGTGTTCATTCATCTCTGAATGGCAAGATTTGCTTGCAGAAAGCAAATCTCTGTACTCTATAAATAGACTGTTGCTCTTAATATTAAGAAGTCTGATCTTGGTAGATGTGTTGATGAGGCAGGGTGCCAGCCCTTGAAAAACACTTGATATTCATCATTATACATATTATTGTGTCCTTGCGTACTCAGAAAGTGGTTGATGTCAAAGATACTCTCATGACTAGCCACAAAGAAAGAATTTTTCCACTTCAATATATGAGAAAGAAATGAAACGTCTGGAAATTGTCTCTAGGCTGCAGAGACACTCCAGTGTTCCAGCTGTTGCCATGAGACTTCTGGATTAACTGCCCACATGCCAAAAATTCTCAAAGCCCACTAATATGTTAAAGATGAATGGAAAAACTTGCTGTAAACAAATACATTATTAGCAGATGGAACATCACAAATCAGTAACAGAAGAGGATGGTAACATCTAAATACACACATTTATATTATATCAGTTTGTTCTGTGCTGTCAAGCAAAATGCTCTCATTTACCTACCTGCCCTGTGAGAACCTAAAAATTTAAAAAATACCATTTGTGCCTACCTGATACAGATGTATACACATACAGAAAGGGCTTGATTACTTGTTTTTATTTTGTTTCTTAAATCAGAGACTCTCAAGCAAGAATCCAAGAAGTCTAAATTGCTGGACGATTAGTAGGTTGAATTAAAGCAGAACAGCAAGTATAGGAACATATTTAGCCATTATCAGATAAATAGGAAAAACATTGGTTTGAAACCAGTCACAGAGTTATGTTATCTTTTTTCCAAAAATTATTATTCATTGTTGTTGTTGTTTTGAGGAAGCACTGGTTTGGGCAATGAAATTTTTGTCTTTATCAAAGAAAGGCCAAGTACATTCACATGGAAGCGGACAAACTATGTACCAAAACCATGATCCAAAACTGAGGAACTTGGTTTTCTTCACATAAAAATAGGGACATCTCAGCGCAATTTTGTATTTCTCCCAAATGGTCAATATGTTAAATTCCGTACAAAATTATAAAAACATTTCAAAGCTTGGGAAGTTTCAGTGTCAAACAGAATCACTGTCCTCTGGAAAACTCAAAATTAAGACACAATCTCTTTGTCTGTGATTATATTATACTGACATAACATCAATAAGAGTAAATGTGTCTTAAGCTAAATATATTAATATAGCTGATACATCTTACAGTTACAATATCAATAAGTCTGACTGTGTCCCAACTTCAATATATTAGACTGATAAAATATCAGGGAGAAAACTATCACTGTAACCATTCCTACCCTTGCAACTGTAAACATACTTGAGCTGACATGTTCTCACAACTCATTGACGGCTCCCAGAATTAAAAAAATAAGAGATAAAATGGAAAAGATAAATAAAGATAATCAAAGAAATGTTACAGATTTTAATACCATCCATTAAATGCCATACTAAGGCTGCATGCCAAGCAGCCTTCATTGTTTTGACTATAGATGTACCTAATTTTAATCAATAATGCTAAAATAACAAGTTACTTGCTTTTCAAAATTGCCAGCTTCAGTATTAGCAGTAATGGTATGGTTCTCACAGATTTAATGGATAATCCTAAACTCAGTGGCCAGTCTCTCATTAACTTTCACAAGCAGTGTGTCAGACCTCTGGTGATGTAAACTTTATATATAGTAACATTTTATCTCATAACCTACAACCTACAAAGGAAGCAAATAGGATCCTATCTTTTTTACTATCATCCTCCCTATACAAAAAGAAAATTCTGTTATGTTTTCCTGTCTTAATAATGTAAATTAATTTACCATTTTATGCAATTGAAGCTGTGCGTCATATTTTCTATTCATCTGTAAGTAAAATGGGAATATTGTTTAATGCACAGAGGGGATTTCAAGCTTAGCTTTATCATCATAGCTTTGAGTAGCCTGAATGCACAACTGCAAGGAAACACATGCTCCTTATTCTGTACAAAACTAAGCAATTCTTTTCAGCAAGCACTTTCAAAGGTCTGCATGAGACAGTTTTCATTTATTTTTGCAATTGTTCAGCATTTACTCCTAAACCTTAAGTTAATCAGTTAAAAAATTCTGTGAGAAGGCCAGTGTCCTTAGGTTACTAGTTCAGTTTGTCTCCAGTGTGAAAACATCGTCTTTGAAAGTACTCACAGTCTTCCTTCCAAATTGTCCTCACTGTTATTTGCTCAAGTTCAGAAAACAGAAACTAGTAGCAAATACTCTTTTTCTCTAAATGCAGTAGCCTAATTTTTACTGCACTACCTAGCTTCACCTCTGTTTCATTTCAATTACTCCTGATTTTTCTTAATACTGATAAAATTTGGGTTTGAATCAGCAGTCTTGTAAGTACTTTTCTGCTTTATGATCATTTTCACAAACAGGTATTGGACAAAGTCACTAGATGATGACGTACTCTGAAAACCTTTTCCCCTATGCGTAGAAAGGCACAAAACACGTATCATATATTTCTTCTAGGAATAAATATGTAGCAGTGTTCCAAAATGACATCAGTTTTACTCCTTTTTAATCTCTTTGCACTGCTTAGATCTTAGATTAATGCAGGGATTAGATGCCTATTTTGACACAAATGGCTGTTATTGTAGTGCATTTAAGAGATTTATAGATTCAGGGAGTTGCAATAAACTGACTGAAGAGAGGAAGGCAAGCAGCTCTGAGGACATGAGGAAAAGAAGGAGTGAGAGGGTACTAAGCAGCCCCCAGGAAGAAGTAAACTAGGTTGGGAACTAATAAGGAGAGACAAGGCGAGTAGTTTCCATGTGCTGGGGTGATATCTTCTCTCATTTAATGCAAATCCATTGGAAGAGACTGCAAGGAGGACTTTGCTTTCACTTGGCTGTCAAAGAGAGGGAGAGGAACTGATCTGGAAGATATTCAAGTACCTGCTCAAGTAGCTCTCATGTCCCATTAATGGGGGATTATTAGCTCCTAGTGCAAAACAGATTTTATCACTTCTCAGTGTGGTTTTGCTCAGCCAGAAAGGGCCATAACAGTAACTTATGCTTCATCAGCTCTCCTTCATAGGAAAAAGCGGGGCCAGGGGGTCCTCAATGATACAAAGCAAGGGGGAAAATAAATGGTGCCTTAGATGCATGAATGCAGCATTACCGAGTTAGCCATGGTTTATGGGCCCAGCACCTCTACTATAACCCCTTCAGCACTCTGCTGGGGGGGACAAAATCTGCCTGAGGAAAGCAGACCGTGCCATGGAGTGCTGCGCAGCACACCCCTCGGAGTGCCGCTGCTGTCCTCGGCCCATGGGACTTGCCCCAGGGAAAAACGTGGAAGTAATTCCTGCTCCTCACTGACCACAGGGGTGTAACTGCCCACACAAGTGGGGGAAAACCCCTTCTGACACTCTTCCCATCCTCTTTCTCCTCTGACATTTTGCACCTATAAAAAGTCTACACAAAATGGGGCTCTTAAAATGAAGCTGAGGATTAAAATGAAGCAGTTACCACTGCAGTCACATTCACACAGCTTCTGTCCTCGCCCAGTAGCAGTTCTTTGGAAAAGGACTTTGTGATATCTTGCTTGTAAACTATGTGATACAAAATTAAGTTCTTTGCCCTTCCTTGGCAAAAGGAAATATAAAAATCACTACTATAAATACTACATCCATCTTTTAAAATGTATAGCTTTTAAGACTGTATCACACATGGTGAAAACAGATCAAGAAAACAGATTGAGGCTTTTTAAACCATCGGTTTTATCCTGCCAGCTGCACTTATTCCCACTGTCATTTACTATCAACATTTTAGTGTTCCAAAAAAAGTGTAAAGACTCAAACATATTCTTGAAAAATAGTATAAGCTGCATGCTAATGAAGCCACTCTTCCTGAGGGTCTGTCTCCTGCTATTTGTCAATAAAGACATTTAAGTTTCTGTAGTAAATAACGTCTGCTCCTTAGAACATATTGCAAAGCACCAAGAAGAAATAGGAGGGTAACAAGTACCAGGCATTGTTACTTTGCTAAGAGAAACACTAGTGACTCCCTCCATCAATCACCACCTCTGCCCCCCAGCCCCATGTCCTGAAAATAACATCTAATTAATTGATGTATCATTCAAAAATTTGGATTCCAGAATATGGCAACACAAATATTATACAGTGGACAGATCATTAAAACAGCACAAATTTTTGTGAACTGTAAATAATGAAAGAGAGGATCGGATTTGTGCCATCATTCTCAGCAGCACATACAGAAATTTTAAGAAGCTGAAGCTGACATCCAACTGACTTCTTAGCAAATATTACCCCTGGCTGCACTGGCAGATTCCTCCATAATATCTGAGACTGAAACAGTAACTGACTGCTGCCAAGCCAGGACATAGCCTTGGCTTTTATATTGCCTACTTACTGTGTTTTGTTTTGATTTTGTTTGTTGGTTGGTTGCTTTTCTTAAGAAATTATTAATTTGTGAAAGTATTTGCATTTCTGCTTTGCATTATCTTAACACACAGTAACAAAAAAAAAAAAAGTATGCAAATACTCTCTCCAGTGGCCCAACTAAGATTTATATACTCTTAACTCTTAACATTGTTGTTCTGTGCCATAAAAGCCATAAGAAAGATGTGAGCACATGAAGGAAGGATAGCCAAGAGGATATACAAGTAATTTAGTTTTTATTCCAAATATAAACAACATTGTAGTGTGCATAGATAAGCACTGCTTCAGTTCCATCAGGGGTTTCTGCTGCTATCTATATGGTGTGATATTTATCATTCATACAATGATGACCTTCAACCATTTACTTTGCTACACTACCAAGACCCCTTCACAGAATAAAGGCCAAGTTTTACAGAATTAGAAAATATTAGTCTTTCTATACAGTAGCTTTACATAGGTCTACATTTGCCCTCAGGGTAAAGCAGGGCAACACACTTTCGTTCAGGTGCACCTACACAGATCTCTCAGTGACTGAATTATTCATAAGTAATCTCAGGACAAAATACAATCTTTAAAGTATTGACTGGAAATTTGTGTTAGTACTGGGATGAGGCACATTTCAGATCCAAAACATCCCTAGGATGTTTGAGTACTACAAGACTGGAAACAGCAAGTATTCGATCCACTGGTTCAAATGAATACATGGACATATCCAAATGCATTTAAACTCTTCCAGAGAGGTTTGCTCCTGAACCTTTCCTGAACCACCCCTCTATGGAAGGATTAGTTGGCTAGCAGGAGGGTCCCACCTCTCCCTGGGAAGCAGTAGGACATTTCTGTAACTTGAGAGCATCCCCGGGCTGAAGGCAGGCATAGGAGCCTATGAGTCATTTCTACCCAAACTACTTGTGTTAGCACAGCTGTAAGAAGGAAAAAATAAAGCCCTATTTGATTGGATTGGAGCAGAGAGATGCAATGTTACCTTCAGGAGATTACATGAAGGTGTTTTACTCAGATTAAAAGGAAAAAAATAAGGCACACCAAACCACTTGAAACATATGAAGAAGTACAGCCTTTGCAGTTACACTAGGTAGGATAACAGTTATAAGGGCTATTAGCTTCCATATTACAGATCAGCAGAAGAGGTCAGGGACGTATTTCAGCAAAGCAGTACTTCTCAGATAGGCAGAAGGAATCATTTTAATCTTCTTTGGACTATTCAATGGACTAAATCCAATGACATAAGCAATCATTACAGAGTTTATGGACCATGGGTGCACTTAGAGTCCCTGGATTTCTATGGTTGTTGCCAGAAGTAAATCAAAATTAGGGTGCATCCCCAGCCCTAGAGAATTGCCTTCAGAAAGACTAAGGGATGACTGAAGATATTGGACAGGCCAGAAGTCAAAGAAAGGAACTGGTCTGGTTGTGCAATAGTTGAACAGACCTACAATGGGGCTGAAAAGATAAGGAAGTTTTTAGAGGGGTTGCTTGCACACCTTATTTTTAATGGTAGCGGTAAAATGCTGAAAGAGCCTTCTGTGTCATTTTTTTAAATTAAATTTGCATCCAAAGATAAAACTCAGAGGAGAGTTAAAAGGAGACAATGAGGATATGTAAAAGATTTTATATTCCTCTAGTATTTATTTTAGGTTTTGAATAAAAATTTGAAAGGTTCGAAACAGAATCACTGAATTCAACACATGATAATTTTAGGCAAATTTAGATCAGAGCATGGGTATAAATTCCACCTTTTCAGCCCTCTCCAGTAAACATGGCCCAAACTACAGTTGGGGGCAGGTAGGAGGGAGGAATTTAATACAATCCAACTAAATTCTCCCACTGGTTGTGGGGGAGAAATGTCCTCTCTGCAATGTCAGGAAAATGCAGAGATCAAAATTACAATATTAAAAATAAATGTGACTTATGGTACATTTTGAGAGGGGTGATTTTGTCCTGCAGAAATGTAATAGCACAAATTCCTGGTCAGTCTGGGATATTTATAAAGGTGTCTGTGTATTTCTCTTCATTTATGCATACTCTTTGCCTATTAGGAACATTTATTCAGTTTCACAATAAACATTTTATGTTTCTGTGTCCTGCACG
The DNA here is from genome assembly GCF_000737465.1 of Haliaeetus leucocephalus. NCBI lineage: Eukaryota > Metazoa > Chordata > Aves > Accipitriformes > Accipitridae > Haliaeetus > Haliaeetus leucocephalus. The sequence continues at coordinate 3,477,409 of NW_010972664.1, forward strand.
GTCAACTAAGCTTATGAAAACCAAGCTGCTGTCTGTCTGCCTTACCTCATCACCGAAATTCCCAGACAGAACAGAAACTCCAAAACTCATCAAAACACTATCAGTTAGACTGAAGAGAATTGGAGCTGAATACTAATTTTAATACCTTTATTATGTATGCACAAGACAACTATACTTGAGATTGAAATACGCAACACATCTTGAAGGACTCTTGTTTATTCACTCTTCCCCAAAAGAAGAAAACTAAAAATTCCATCTAATGAAGTGAGAAGGTGAAGGTAGTTTTACTTTGCAAGTGAGTTAGTTAATGAGGCAATATCCTCTTGAATCTTTGAGATAAGCTCTAGGTCAAAAGTAGACAAATTAGCATAACATTCATATTAATATATTTCAGAATCAGATACAGAAACAACCTGCATTCTGAAACCTGCCTAATCACAGACAGCTAATTTTCAATGGAGTTTTGGCACTCATTATGGTGATGGATGACAGCACTAAAAACATCAACATTTCCTTGAGATCTGCCATGCTTTGTAGGCACTTCTCTTATGTACTCCATGAATTGTACTTTATATTTTTCATAATTTATTTAGATACCCAGGGAAGTAAAATGAGGTTCCTTGTTGAAGATATTTTGGCATGCCGCAACACTGCATTTCTGTACTTGCAACATAGATGGTCCAACACGGGATCATATTCTAGTACCAGGCAGTTGCAGTGCTGCTATTCTAAAGCTATTACTATCATATCACAATGAGAAATACACACAGACATTTGTACAAACACACTCACGCTGGCAAAATATTCTGTACATGAAGTAAGCATACTAGTATTTATGGATTTCTTCATTACACATATATGCATACATACATACAAACACCTCTGCTGTCATAGCTGTGTATACAGACTGTAGCCACTGTCAACATGTACCAACCTGTATGCTACTGTATGCAGATTATTAAATTATCTTCTTTTCCTGTAAATGAAATTAAACATTGGCACACCACAAAACATTGACAACACAGGGTTAACATTGCTAATGCTGTCTAGCGAAAAAAAAACAAACAAAAAGGAGGGACAGGATGTGTGGAAGATGCTATTAAAAAAAATAAAAAAAAATCAGGGAGTCATTTTAAAGAAAAAGGTGCCTACAACCATTCCCTTAGGTTTTAATGGATTCCGTTGACAAGGCTAGTTTAGGCTGCCTGCAATTCTGTGGACTTCATCTGAACTAGTCAACATAGTGAGCTTGATTCTAGGACAAAGTGCATTCCTTACGGTCTCAAAATTGACTGTTTCTGGAGAAAATTCATTTTGAAATATAGTATTAATCGTCAATAAAAATGAAATGCAACTCTTTGCCCTGTGAGCACTGGACTTGGAGAAACAGGTACTCAGGGCCCCATCTTAGAAGTGTGTTAACATCTTTGGAGGCAATGAGCTCACTCAGCTTACACCACCTACAGGGGAAACTGATGTCTTTTGGCATCTTCTGGGTTCAGGCTCCTTTTGATTACAGTAAAAAAGAACACAAAGGGCTCGTGCCTTAGGCAGTGCAGATTAGCCAAAAGCACATATGCCTAAAAATAAGAAATGACTGGAGAGTGCAAGGCAATGGTAGGGATGATGGGAAGATTCATCCTGCAAGTTACTGGAATACAAGCTGGCCATGGGCCTATTAGTAGCAGAAAGTGAAGAGCAAGCCAAGGGAAGGGAGCTCGTCTTATATGACATGAGAGCTGACAGCATGTTGGCAACCGTGGTCACAGACATGACAGCTGTGAGTCAGGTTACAGCTTTCCCTCTTCCGCTCCAGGGGCTCAGCTCCCCCTCTCATTTGTGATAGGAACAAAATCTCTAGCTTACTTGGTGCCACGGCGATGGATGCTACTGCAGCATTTGTTACAGTGGTCACTTCCAGCTCACCACTGGAAATGTCTTTACCACCTAGATATTATTTTTGCTCAGTTTCACAATATTGCTCCTCTTGCATCGTCCTAAGACTCCCTTTCTTGCTTACTGTTTTCTGAACAAGTTCTAGCTATGGTCATCTCTATCCCTTTGCTGTTTGGGGCTGTGTGAGATGGAGCACGACACACTGAACAAGATAGTCTCTATGCATAGTTAGGCCAGTGACACCATTGTTCTTTCCTAAACAGCTCTCCATCTGCTGGTACCTTCCTAATCACTCATTGTCTTGGGTTTGAGTGGCAAGGTTTTGGTAGCAGGAGGGCTACAGGGGTGGCTTCTGTGAGAAGCTGCTAGAAGCTTCCCCCATGTCTAATAGAGCCAATGCCAGCCGGCTCCAAGACGGACCCACTGCTGGCCAAGGCCGAGCCCATCAGCAACGGTGGTGATAACACCTCTGGGATAACACATTTAAGAAGGGGGAAAAAAAACTGGGCAACTGCAGTCAGAGAGAGGAGTGAGAACATGTGAGAGAACCAACCCTGAAGACCCCAAGGTCAGTGAAGAAGGAGGGGGAGGAGGTTCTCCAGGTGCTGGAGCAGAGATTCCCCTGCAGCCCGTGGGAAAGACCATGGTGAGGCAGGCTGTCGCCCCGCAGCCCATGGAGGCCCACGGTGGAGCAGATATCCACCTGCAGCCCATGGAGGACCCCATGCCAGAGCAGGTGGGTGCCCAAAGGAAGCTGTGACCCTGTGGGAAGCCCACGCTGGAGCAGGCTCCTGGCAGGACTGGTGGACCCATGGAGAGAGGAGCCCACGCTGGAGCAGGTTTTCTGGCAGGACTTGTGACCCCATGGGGGACCCACGCTGGAGCAGTCTGTGCCTGAAGGACTGCAGCCCATGGAAGGGACCCACGCTGGAGCAGTTAGTGGAGAACTGCAGCCCATGGGAAGGACTCATGTTGGAGAAGTTCATGAAGGACCGTATCCCGTGGGAGGGACCCCACGCTGGAGCAGGGGAAGTGTGTGAGGAGTCCTGTCCCTAAGGAAGAGGGAGCAGCAGAGACAAGGTGTGACAAACTGACCCCAACACCCATTGCCCACCCCCCTGTGCCACCAGCAGGGAGGAGGTAGAGACAACCAGGAGTGGAGTTGAGCCTGGGAGGGGAGTGATAGAGCAGATTTGGTGGGCACCTGGCATCCAGCCAGGGTCAACCCACCACAATTATAAACATGATACTTCAGGTCTCTTATGGCAGCTTGGCTGGCATGAGCTCAAAGGTAAGCACGGAAATTGTTGGTGACATCCCAGTGTAAGGACTTACTGGCATGAGCACTGCTGACAGCACAAAGCAGAGCAGCTTAAACCCACTGTAAATTCAGTTGGCATCCAAAGGCTTCTCTTAGTCAAGCCACTAATATTCCAGAGGAATTTTCCCATCATCCAACGACCAGTTGTGTGCTTTGTCCTGGGTTCAAATCCTTATGCCTGGCCATATTCTTGCATCATGCAAGAAGAAGGAATTAAAGCTGTTATGATGAGACCATGAATTAAGGAATTCCTCAACAAAGGAAGCCCGATCTCCTCGATATGCGACTACCGCATAGATATGAATCTAACACAGTATTTTGATTCAGCTTAAAAAAAAAAAAAAAAGGTGCTGTAGTCTCTCCACCCAAAGATGCAGAAAGAATTCTTAAATATAGGCAGAACCACCCACCCTCCCAAAAAAAAGCATTACCAAACCAGAAAAATACAATAAATATCTGATTTCTCCTTCCTGCAAAATTACTCTGTGGCTCTAACATGAGAAAATTGTTTTGTGAAAAGCTTTTGTTCTTCTTAGATAGTAAATATTCACCTTTATTATAGGAAACTCCTAGCTACCTGTTCACCTATCAGTTATCTAGAAAGCTCATAACCATGCCTATCCATTGCATCACTGATTCTCTTATATTGTGACAAAACCTGAGTTTTTTCCAAGTCTGTTCCTATCTTGCCAAGCGTTTATTTGCAAGTAATGAAACTTTTTCTCATTTCTAGTCAGGACAGTAGCTTTTAGTTCAGCAAACATCTTTATGCTTTCTGCCATGTGGATCCTTACTCCTCAGAGGAGCTCTCTGTAAAACACCACAAAGCCATCTCATGGTTCTTTAGATCCCCCCCAAGAACTCACATGTGTCTTGATGTCAATGAACACCTTGGCTATACCTCAGCTGCTGCTATTCTGACACAACAGAATAGGCTGTCAATGAGATTTTCTGGCATCCTTTTTATCACTTGTCTGATAGTGCAAGGCAAGTGCATTTTTACTCTGTCCTTGCACACCACCTGGCACAAGGTGGTTCCCATTCAGAAGAAACAGCAGGAGACAGCTGCAGCTTGCAGCCTGAATGACTACGACCAGCTCCAGAGACCATGTTGCAACTATCCATTCTAAGTGATGCCCACATCAAAAAAGGTAGCACGCTGACTCCAAGTCCTTCTCTCGGTGCTTGGCCCAGGAAACAGTGTTATGATTTAATAGCTGATTATAGCCCTTATATATAGCAACTTAATTCTTACACATAGCAATTGAATTCACTTGTTTGATATCCAAGTTTCACTAGTGATCACAATTGATCACAGGGTCATATATTCACATGTAACATTAAGTGTTCAACTCTTCAGCCTCACTTGATGGAAACCAAAGAACACAACAAAAGGAAAACCTCAATTAATGTTTTAATGGTTGGTGGAGTTTTGTCCCTCACTGTCTTTACAGTGTGTTTCATCTTGTATCTTTAAGCATTATATATTCACAAGCATTATGCAAAGCATTATGAGGATAATCGGCACAATGGGGGTTCACTATTTAATGAAAGTAACTCTTGTTTTTAATTATAGCATTTAAGATCATCTTATTGTCAAGTGGAATACAGCCGTGCTGTTTTGTGATTTGGTATCCATGGTTGGATTTAGGAAATAACTCACCACTCTATCCTTTTACAGTGAAGATCATTTCCCACATTTTCAGGTAGCTGTATACATGTTATGTACTTTGTTTGGGGGCTTTCCAAAACCCAGACTTAATAGCAAAAAAATCAAAGGCATTGCATGAATATCCTAGTGGAAAATATGTTATTATTTTGATATAATGTAATTGAAGGAGGGCAGAAGTTCAGTTTTAGGTATCTCACTCCAAGATGGTTTTAACTGCTGGCATATATGGTTCCCCCCTTTTTGCAGTTTCTTCCTTCTAAAAAGTAAGTCCCATGACTAAAACAGCTCCAGCACTACATTCTTGGAGGAGACATTTTGGCTGCAGGTACTTAGATTTCACATATTTTATATTTTCAATTATTTCATTTATACTATAATCAATGTTTTTCACATGTAAGGAACACTATATTGGACTAGAGATTTCTATCTTGCAAGAGAAACCAGCAAACAAAAGAATAAGAACTATGATTATCAAAATCTTCCAAATCCTGTTTGCATACAGATATGTACTACACCTCAGCAACAGCAAAAAGTAATTGTATCCAGAGACATACACATTCCAAGACTGAAAAAAATACATAATTGCTGTGTTTAATGTTTGTATCTTTTGTGTATATTTTAACCATATTTGCAATTTAAAAAGCTATTTGCCTGATGGCATTATTATAAATCTATGAAATCCATCTTTTGAACAGATGGTGCTATAAAACACAATTGTATCCGGGAAGAGGTGTTTGAAGACATAGTATATGTGTAGGCACACGTGATGACACCTAGAAGACCACAAAAGCTATGTAAAATAGATAAGCACACCAACTGGGAGGCCCAGTTTCCCAGGATGGCTGATAGGTATGTCTTTTTTGTAATATCAGATGCCATCTTTGCAATGCTTGTAAAATAATACCCATTGGGTATAGGAATAAACATCTCCACTGGTACCTCAGCAGTATCTTTTTCCTGAAAGCTCTCTATTCCCTATGGATGATCTGTTTCAGCAAGGAAGAGATAAACAATGTGTCACGTTATTTAGTTTCTCTGCATTTTCAGGTGAATTTTTTTTTTTTTTTTTTTTTTTTTGTGGAACAATCTGTTATTAGTGTAAGAACCCCCAAAAAGTTTAAACATTTCTTTTCATCATAACAGTAGCAGTACAATATTTATTTAATAAATCTTTGAGGCTATTTTTTTCATGAAAATAGGCAGCAGAAATAATAAAAAGCCAATAGTATATTATTTGATTTGATGTATATAAAAAGCTGGCTCCAAGTGCTAAAATTCATACAACATGTTGGCATAGCTCAAGGAGAGCAAATTTGCAATGAATGATGATAATTTGCACTGAAAGAAATTAGTGCCTATTCTGATTAGGAATTAGCCTTCTGTTCAAATTTCAGCAGAATAATGTATTCATTCCTGGTTAAAGCATTAGTTGGGTTGAAAGGGTGAGAAAAAAGCTGGTGGACAAAAGGAAAATTAAAAAGTATAAAGATTAAAGAGCTATTTCTCTAGTTCAGTAATAGGGTAACATACAGTTCAAACAAAGAAATCATGACCAGTGTGTTACACCAAAATGCACATTTACCATGGTACCCAACCTTTGCCGAGGTAGGAACTCCTGTGTTTCAGTTTTTAGGAGTACATTGTTCACCTTGCATATTTGCACCTAATCACACCCAAATTGCTCAGTTTTGGAGGCAGGTAGAAATGTTACCTTACCATTCTCTGACAACATATAGCAGTTGAGGATGTGGTATGCATTTCATAATTACATATATACAAATATTGCACAGCTAAGATTTTGCTTTCTTCCCTTTAGCCCTGGTCTGGAAAAACAATTCATCAATTATCTTAAAGCAATTCATGTTAAACCTACAGAAGCAGGCTTCAGAGCTACTGAAATCTTCAGCTGCCCCACTACAGTTCCTACCCACAGTGCCACACTAGCCAGGGCTACAATTCTTACAATTTCTAGCCCGGAAAAACACATTTCCAGAAAGAATAGGCTAGAAATTCAGCTTTATGTATTGAAAAACATGGCAGAGAACAAATGAATTCTAAGCAATCTCTGCTCTGCGAAAGTCAAAGTGTTGACTGTGATGAAGTGGAACCTGGAAGGGCCTGCCATTCAAGTGTGCAAGGTCTTTGAGGAGTTAATCTATGAGATAAGCTTAAAAAATGCCAGTATTTCTATTGTGGTGCCAGCTGTCAGGGCTCTGACAGTTTACCTCGGCACTGAATCTTCAGAACAAAGGAACTAGGTCATGAAACAGAAAATTTAAGCATATTCCCCATGAAACTTACTTTAAAAGATGAGCATTCAGGTTACTGAGTCAAGGACTGGAAAGTCAGAAAATGACAAATGTAGGGCTGTATGTTCAACCTTAACTCCCCCTCTTTGTATACCCGCACTGTTGAACTACTAATTATATGACAGCAGAATAATTGTATGTAAAGACCGTACTTCAGCTGATGGCAAAAAGGAGTACTGTTATTTAATTTTAAATGATTAATCAAAACAGGGGTTTTAAATATCTTGGTGAATACAGTGCCTGTCCGTCAGTGTTTCTAAGTTATTTATGATTAACCTGACAATTAAAACTACTCTTTTTAATACTGAAATTAAAACAATTAAAAATACAACAGATATCTACAAATATTCTAAAGGAATTGGGCTAGTTAAGTGCAAATAAGATCTTCTGCACAATGACAATAGCCCTCTGGGTCCGTCCCGTCCCCCCCCCCCAAAGATATCTGATGTCTACCCTAACGGCCAAATTTTTCCACAATTAATATAATGTAAATTTAGGCTACTGAATGAATCTGGACTTAAGCATTAAGAAGGCCTTAACCTAAATCCAGTGAAAGCAAATCATGATCAGATGTAGAATTCATCTGAGAAGGAAAGGAGCATCTCGATACCCAGGCCCATTGTGAAAGAAGCACCTGGACAACGGCAAGCTCGGTCTCTGTACAGAGATGAAGCCTTTTCAGCCAAGCTGCATGTTGCACTGTGGCAACATGGGAAGAACAATGGGTCTGGTATTTCTTGGGCCCACTCAGGCCACAGCAGAGACAATTTTGCCAAAAGCCATACACCCTTCTCATTCCCTAAGACCTCCACATTCAATGAAGTGCTGTAGCAACATGCTCATTTCTTTACGACAGGAGAAAGCAGAAATCTATAAAGGCTTGTTTAAGAAGGGAAAGGATTGGGACTGCATGGAAACAGGAGATAGTTGTTTTCTTTTCAATTTTAGGAATTGAAAGACACCACCTCCTTGTGTATCCTCCCCAAAGCCCCAACAAACCTCTGCCACTCCCAAGCTCCTTCCCTTAGTCACCTACCTGCACTCTTTCACTGCCATCTCCAATCACAATTCAGCTCTTTGGACCCCAAGATGCTCCAACTCCATTGGTCAGCAGCACCTGTACATCTCTATGTTACTTTTTATTCTCTGTATTGCTCTTTCTCCATCACTCCCTCTTGGATAAGACAGGGGAATGCAGCAGCAGTGGAAGGGGAGTGCTCCCTCTTGGCAGAGCTGAGCTGACAGGTTTCTGCTCCGTTTTCACTCTTGGACACCAAGAAGCAAGGCAAGGACTTTGGCTGCCAACGGGGAGACACATACTGAAGCTGTCTCTTGCCTACCCAGCTACTAATTTTTCAGAAGACATCAAGTGCTTATAGCCAAGAGCTTTAACAGTGATCTCCTTCATTCACTGCGAGCCAACTTCAACTTCTTCATGCCAGACACTCTTCAACATATAGCTCCCAGTGTAATTAAAGAGCTTATAGCTGAGAGTGCAAGTTTTCAAATGCTGATGCTTTCCACAAGAGCAGTGCGGCTCCTAGTTCCCTTCTGTCTTCCTGCTCCAGATGGGAAAGGAAGGACTCAGTCTGTATCTCCCCTTGCATCCAAAAGTTAAGGCAATGCATTTGCCTTGTCCCACTTTCTACCCAGCCAGAAAATGCATGTATTGCACAAAACACTCCTAAGTTTTGCAAAGTTATTTCCTGCTATTGGAGAAAATAATACAATGTTACCATAAATCAAACCTCAGTCTTTAATGAATGGGCCATTTCATAAGGAGAGACAAAATCTTTTATGAGGCTAACTAATAAAGCTGGAAAAAAACATGGAAGCTTTTGGGAATACATTCTTCAAACCGTGATTTCTTCAAGTCATGGATTTATGGGTCAAGTCTATTTAAAAACACTGGCAGTGAGTGTGTAGTACCATGTACAAGACATGGAGAAATAAGGCAGATTACATCTAATATGTATTTACAAAGCCATCGCTCATAAACTGTTCAGAGAATAAATGTTTCCTAAGGCCATTTTAAGTACACTGAAATATGCTCCCTGACAAACACATCCTTTACAACCTCCTCCAAGTCACAAATGGCTTTGAGTTTAAAAACAGCAGATACTATTTCTCTAAAGCAGTACAGAAGTGGTATATCCTTCTGCATAAAGTGCTTGCTTAGCAAAGATAATTGAGGATGGAAAATACATTATTTTTCTGTTCTATCCACCATGGCAATTAAAAACAACAATTAATTGTGTCAAGGTGCAAAACAATGATTTTAATTACACTGCCAGAGTAACGTAAGAGGTTCACATGCAGTGACTGCATCCTTGATTGGTCCAGGATGCTACAGAAGAGAAGATAGAAATCCTTCCCTAGGGCAATGTTCCCCACCTCATTCAAGTTGATTTACTTCACAAATAACCTCACTAACTTATTTGATTGACCTCCATGGTAGCAGGTTTTTGAAAATAAAACCAAGATATTTTTCCCTTTTATGGAAGTTTTATTATTTCACTCTACTTTTAAATACTACAGAAGTACATACCATATCCAGCATCATATTTTACAGTCTGTCTTGTAACTTAAAATTGGTTATGAAGGTAACACAAATAATTCTAAAAGAATGAAAAAGTTTATTTTCAACAACATTCATAGTATCATCATTCAGGGTTCACAAAGTCCAGGTTTCTCACTACCATTGCTATCACACTGAAGCACACTCGGAAAGCAGAACACCAAAAAGACCCTCTTTTCTTTAATTATACCTTTACCTCTACCATCATTGAAATAGCATGCCCTAAGGCAAAATAGGGAGAAACAGCAAACCCTTTCCTGAAAAGTTCATAAAGCAAACATGATCCATATATCTAAGTGTCTATTCCTCTTGTACCTTCAGGGAGAGAGGAATATTATTAAAATTATTAAGTTCATTTTACTGTCTAGTGCCCTTGAATAGTATTGTTAAATTGGAAAAAGAATATCACTGCACTCTTGAAGCCCGGGTCTCTAATCTGGTGCTAGAGGCACATGGAACCATACCCACATGCTGCAGAAGATTAATATATTCAGATTTATATTAGACATTTCAAGTTGAAGAGGGCAGTTTCACACTAATGCAATATCCTAGCCTAAATGGCTTTTTCAAAACAAGTTTTGCTGTGGTTTCTGACCTTTTTTTGTTGAAATGTTACAAATACAGAGACTGCCTTAACCCCTCTTGTTCTTATTCAAACACCTGTGCTGGCGCATATTCATAAAGATGTTTCATATCCCATCATGCATCTTCCATATGGTTTTTATTAAAGGTCTTTGGGAAGATTTTCCTCTTACCCCCTTCCTTGTTTCTTTGGAAGTATTTTAATCAACTGTTCTAAAGAGATGCACAACATGGACCCACTAACTAGTGTCAGTCATTGTGCAAAAAATAAGCCAGTGTGTCGGGTAACTAGTTATTGCAACCTTTTTTTTCACGGCAGCCTGTGTTCTTATTGTGATTCAGCAGAACTGTTGCGATACCAATTAGTATGTGGTTTCTAAAAGCTTTTATAATTCATGTTTAAAATGCCAGCTTCAACCACAAAGCACAGCAGTCCCATAATCTACAAAATAAAATTTGGGGCTCAGTTTCCATTTACCTAAACTTCTTCAATAATAAAAATGTGTCTGCTGAAGACATCTGCTACAACTCGGTAACATCTAATTTTAATGGCAAATAACAGTTCAGCTCCATAAGATTAGAGGTTATGGGCTAGGCTTTTTGGCTGGCTTGGCGTCCCCGTTGAAATGTTCTGCCAGCTAACTTAATATATGCATTAAAAAAATCCCAATGACTTGATGATTCCCTCCTCCTCCTCAGCCTCGAAATAAAGCAATTCTGTCATCTCTTAATGCTTTGCTCCATTGCATTGTTGAGCCTATGGCAGTGTCTGTTTGATGGGACTGACAATAATATTATTTCTTTTCACTGAAAATACAGGCTAAATGAGGAGAAGTTAATTATATGGTGGAAACATACACTCTGCTGGAGAGGAGGTGGAGTTGCAAAAATCACTGAATTTCAGGCCAGCCCTGCTTGTGTTCCTGAGTTTCAAATATTGGACTTTGTCAACCCAAAGCTTGAGATTCATTTTTTTTAAGATCAAATTCAGTCTTCTAGCACATGTAAACCACAAAATGGTACACAGCTATCGTAGAGGATGTTTTTGGAAAATAAATATAACATCACCATTCATAACAATCAAACCATCTGTGACTTTTAACCAAAGCTCTGCATGCCTTTTTAATCCAAAACCCTGTGAGAGATATTTATGATTCTCCTGGGATATATATATATATATTAGTGAAATAACCAGATTTGAAATGCCCGTGGAAATCATGGCACAAAAAGGATACTGTCACTTCATCTAGCCTCTAGCAGAGCACCCAATCCAGTGAATCGCTAAGTGATTGCTTAGGACATGCATGAATAAAGCTGCAGAGAGCCATTCACCAAAGACTCAAATGCTACTAAATAAGTCTCTGTAAAGCTGGCAGAACCTGGGAAGATTGTGCCATCAGAATCAATCTGCCCCATTTGAAAGCTGAGTAGCGGAAATATTGTAAGCTTGGGAAGAAAAATTATTAGACACCCCACAGACTCACCACTAATGTTGCAGAGGTCTAAATGGCCTGCTGGACTTTTTGAAAAAGAGGAAAGCATGGGCCAGGTCGTGGCTTGGGTTTTACTCCCCGCCCTGCTTTCCCTCGGGGCATGTACCCTTACTCTGTCTCCTTTCCCAGCTCAGAAGCTTGCACTATTTCTCCTTTCTTTTGGAATACTTACTACGATATTGTTTCTAGAGACTATCCACATACAGACAGTGCCTAAGGCATAGAAGAATATCGAATCTGCCACTTGCATGACTCATACAGATAAAGAAATTGCAATCCAGGAATGGGAGAGTGCCCTGGAATAACATCGCAGACCATCTCCCCAGCTATCACCAGGCTTTCCTCAGCTATCACTCACAAGTAGCATTTTAATACACTATGGTCCTGGTTCTTCACTATATCACTTCTGGTAGAGTCATTTGCAGCTCTACAAATCAAGTGAAAACCAGGTAGCAGGTATTTTTATTTAATTTTAGTAGTGCTTTATGAACAAATCTGTAACATAAAGACATAAAGTTCGGAAGTGAACAACCAACTTTTGGCCAAAAAAAACCCCAAAACATTTAAAAGGGCCAAAGACTTTGGATGAGCCACTTGCACCTTTTGTTCAAGCTTAATTCCATAAATCAATCACACACCTCTCCAGAGCCTTTTGCTCCTTCCTGTCTTCTCCTCTGTGTTAGGGGAGGCCATGGGCACCCGCGTCAGCATGCTGACACAGCTGCCCGTGTGACCACAGGCACTAAGGAGGCAAGGGGGATGCAACTGAGGAGCAAAGGATCCACAGGAACAGCATTTCAGAGGGTCTGTGGTTATAGTTTCAGACCTGCAACTGAACCAACTGAATGCTCACCTCCATGGAAAGGACTCTTACCACCCCCACCCTCCCCACTGTCTCCCTTGTACCGGCTCTGACATTCACCCAATTGCTAGGTATATGAGTTATTGCTAACTGAGTGAAAAAAACAAACTAACTTTTTTCCCCCCAAGTATTTCCCTCCCTTTCTTTTAGGGACAGTTACTGCAAGCTCACCTGAGTGCCACACCATGCTGAAGTAAAACAACAGGAGTGTGAGCCTGACAGGGGACAGCTAGATGTGAGGGAGGGGGAAACCCCTTTTCAGAGATGACAAGCAATTACCTCAGCTGAAGCCATGTCACAAAAACACACCTCCAGAGAGTGGGGGATGATCCTACAGACTTAGCTGAACAGTCAGGAGGATAAGCAATACTTGCCTGCTATTCACTCTTCCAAGTACATGGCTAGGGAGCAGAAGTGGAGAAAAAGATAAGTGGGAGAAGCTCTGGTAATCTCTCTCTCTCCTCCTCCCTCCCCCTTGTCATTAGGTAGAACAGCTGAAAACCGTGTTTACTAAATGGCCTAAGGTACCTCCTTAGCACCCCAGAGTTGCGAAGGTTAAGAAGATGCTGAAATCACAGCCACAGCTCATTCTTTTTTCTGTCCAGGGGCTAAACACCCATCTCCCTCTTGTGTAGGATGCGTTGTAAAGCAACAAGCTAGCTCTTTATGACTGGAGGATTATTTTGTTCATCATGGTTTTTTTAATGAACAAATATTAAGCAATCCTATTGTTTTCACCTTCTCTCAGTACCACACCACATACCACTTTCACTCCTCTGTTGTCTTTAATGAGGTTCTCTGTGTGCTGGACACACCTGCAGAGCTCTTTAGAAACAGAAGATTGGTCATCATCAAGCAAATCTTTCTTCATCTCTCACGACTCTATTTATGATATACTGATTAATCAATCATCAGAGAGATTAAAGGTCATCTTTATAAAATAAATGGCTTATGGCTGCAGCAAATCATGGCTTTGAGATTTATTGAAAAAGGCTGTAAATTGTCAGTCATGTTATTACACAAATAAATCAGATAGTTACTGCAAATTGATTAACTGATTCCAATTTTTTTAGGAACAAATTGTTGCTCCAACCTATTTTTCTGTCTTCTTGGACAAAATGATTGCTTTGTAGTCCAAGTGAATGATTGCCTGTGTGTCCAAGGCCACAGTTATTGCTTTAAGTTGCTTCACACACATTAACGGTTTTTGAGTGTTGTTCACCACAATTTGCTTTCACATGAGCACCGCTCCTCATTTGAAAAGACTGGATTGTACAATGGCTGTTCGAGATGTTGAAAATAATATTTCATCAGCATAATCAGCATCATATTTATATATGGAACAATGCTACAATTAATATATATAGGCTTTTTCAAGTTTCACAATAAAAATAGAGGACCGAGGATAATTTCCTACACTGAAAGAGAAACAATTAAGACCCTCTCATTATACCTGGCTTGCTGTAAACATATCAGTATTGTGGGATGAGGAGGGGAAAGAGAATTAATGGAATGTTTCAGTAACAGAAAATAACATTGGCTGAAATTCAGGACATTCATTGCCGAGATTACAATGAATTTTCTTAGAGAAAATAATTATATAGAGGTCCATGAAATTAGAAATTAAGAGACGACTAAGCACATTTAACTTGCTCTTATCCTCACTGCATTTGCACCATCTGTGTGTCTTGGACAACTCCCCCTGGATCACAGCTAGTAGACACATTGGTTGAACTTACACTGTCAATTCAGATTACTCTTTTTTTCATTTCAGCGCCTTGTTGCTGTGACCAGCCTCGCTGCACGCCTGCGGGGTCCCTTCTGGAGAAAAACAGCTAAGTTCCTCTCACCAGCTAAAACTCAGGCATGGAGCCATGGCTAGATCAGCCCAGGCACTGCTCAGATGGGCACTACAGATAGGTCTGCACTGGGTTTTTCTCCTGCTGTAGAGACCTGTCCTATGATGCTAACAGGTCTTGCATCCTTGCACATCCTCTTGGCATGCCCTGCTGCAGGCATAACCTGAAGTGTCGTGTTATCAGAACATAAATGCAAAAGGCTGTCATCTCTGGCACACTGCAAAGAAGTATCAATTATTAAAATACCTTAAAATAGCAAAAACATCTCAGGATCAGAGAATGCTAGGCAGGGCCAGGAGGCTCATGCCTCAAACCACCCCAGAACTGGGAGTGTGTAGGTGGAAGGAAGAAGCATTCATAACTGCAAGAGCCTTTGTGGCCACTTACAGCACGATGTACCAGCTCAGCTTGCTGCTGGGAATTTTAGAGCAGTACCACTCAAAACCGAAAAACTAAAAGCACCCCTCTTGAAGGCCCATCATGAAAAGTAGTATGGATATGTGAAAACTATGGAACAGGCAAATTTTGTGCACTGAATATACAATGGGCCAGAGAGGCCTATGGGTGAGATACAGCAAGCTGTGTGATAGGCATGAGTCTGGGATCACTCTATGTGCCACCCTCTGGGAACTAGCCAGATCTCCCTAAAAGATCACTAAAGGGAAGGACCTGAAAACAAGTCACTTAAAGCCAAGTTCAAGCAGTTTGGTGGAATAGGAGCAGATTAATAAACTGGTAGGTGATGACACCCTTACATTTGCAGCATCTATTTTTTTGGAGTGTACTTCAGACCAGATTAGGTTGTTTCAATAGGCCAAAAATACACACACACAGAGTGCTCACAGTAAAGCAATCCCAAAATCTTGCCTTTCTTGGATGCAGGTCCCTATACAGGCAAGTCTAGGAAGCCTCCTATGATCTTCTTGCCTGCTTCATGCAGAAGATTGAAGCATGTCACTGCTCTCCCCATGATTGCCTGTAGTCTCACATGCAGACACAATCCTTATGTCTCTTCCTGCTAATTTCTGGTGCCTTCTTCCCAGCCTCCTTTCTTACTCTGAGTTCGTTCAATGTCCAAGCTGGGTTTTCTCACCTGACCATCTGTACGAAGTCTCTGTAGTAGAGACACAGTTATGTTGCCACTTCCAAAGGGAGATTGTTGTCCCATGTCTTCAATAAAAGGGGCTTCATCTTCTTGAATGTAATGTATCACTTTGCTGGTCATTGTGTATGTGATTGCAGTCATGAAGTTAGTGGATTGCTTGGATTGTTGATAATGAAACATGTTATCCTGCCATCAGAAGGGTTTTGGCCCTTTAGCGCACAGGCTGACGTCAGTGTCACTGGAGCACATTTCTGGAACTTCTGTGAGAATAAAGAGAGATATGTTGCCATTTCCAAGTGAGCAGGAAGAAAGGAGCTATAATTCTTTAAAATGGTGCTAGAATACAAAAAGAGTTCAGCAACTGAAGATAAAGCAGTTAAAGAAGGGAGAGGATCTTGAAGAAAGAGAAGGCTGTACAACTGAATGCAAATGTGAAGGATCATATGTCTTATGGATCTTAGCATTCCATAAAGGAGCTGTTCTGAACATTGCAGGAGCTCTCATTGGCTTGTAAATCTTCAAGTGGCACGTGCATGCTTGGCATGCACAGGATGCCCTTGTGCTGTTGTGAACCAGTGATTGTGTTGCACGCCTGTGTCCTCCATGAGGGCTGGAACACATTTGGTGCGTACCAGGAGGAGAACTTCCAGCTTAGTTTCCCTTGAAAGGATTCAGGTTTGCACACACCAGACTAACCCTGTGAACCAAACTGATGCCTGGTGAGGTAGGATGATCTGCAGTTTGCTTCAAAACAGTTCTAGCCCTATTACAAAGAAAATGCTAACACAATCCCAGCCACCTCTGTTACACACACATAATGGCTAGCAGAACTGTTTATGCTATCATGAAGCAGCAGCTCTGGCAATGTGGACAGCAGACCTGATTAGCAAGTCTGATTCATCCCGGTCCCTCATTAAAGTCTTATCCCTTTGCATATACAGTAACACAATAGCTCCTAAAACATCCACTTTGCCAACATGAATGCAGCTGAAAAGAAGACATTGTTTGGTCTCCTGCATGTTGGAGTTCCTAGTCTCTTGATACTGGAATGGCCACAGCAGCTATGGGTTACCTGTCATAAAACAGACAAGCCTGAGGATAAATGTTTTATGGCAAAGATTTAACTGGCACTTGGCAGGTCCTGAAAGAAGGAGCAGAAAGATAACTGAAATGTCACATTTTCCCTTCTGAGCCTGCATGAAGCATGGTTCAGGCAAACCAGAGACTCTTTCTCACTCTGGGTCAGACAGCTAAAAGGTCTGGTCACCTCCTGCCTAGGAGGGGAGGGTACCAAGTGTTCTGTGTCACCAACTGCTGCTCGGCCTCAGCTGTTCAACTTTTTAGGAACTGTTGCTTTCAAGGAGGTACAATAGGGGACTTGGTGCTGGTTTTCCTGTAAACACATTGATCAAGTGCCAATTATCAAGATTTGTTTATAACATAACAGCTCATAACTGTTAAGGGGGCTAAAAATGCTACATGCTTGTTAACATATGTAAAACCCAGAAGGTGATAGGGTTATCCATTTAAAAGAATCCACTAATCTGCTTAAGAGTTCATAACACAAACACTAATGATACACAGACAAGTCACAATTTACTGGTCTTAAAAGGTCAATAATACCTAGTAATTCCATTTAGGAATTTTTTAGGTAATTTCTGCATGCGTACTGACTCACATGCATCCTATATGCTAGTTACTTATCTGTTGCAAATCAGCCTTATCCCATCAACTCAAAAAATATTTCATTAGCTGGAGCTAGGCTGATGCTTTTGTGATAGTCTCCTTCCTGCAGATGCCTGCAATGCCAGACGGTCACTGTAAGGTTACTGAATTCAATGGAGCAAAGCTGATTATCACCAGCTGAAAGCTCGGTCCTTCCTATAAGCATGACCAGTTACTTTGGGTATTTTCTTTAACTGTATCCTGAATACCTTTAAAAAGTTTAACAAAAGTTTCGTGCTTTTTACAATGGGCTCTAAAACATTAAAAATCTCTATAAATGTTTTAAAGATTTAACAAAGCCAAATAAAAAAGAAATCTCTGCAGGTTCATCCATTCATATTCTGAAGTTCCCTGTGGGCACACTGCTTCATAGAAACTCTTTTCCCAGGGTAACAGAATATCCTTTTAATGGCAAAAAGCTGTATTGTTATTCTTAACTCTTAGACCAATGTTTGCTTTAGTTACATCATAATGAAGCCCCTTTTATGAAATCAGCTGGGAAAAAAAAAATCCCTATGGAACTGTAACAAACAGTTATGCCACCTGGCTCACTAATTTTAAAAGATCACAGTTATTTTTCTGATAAATCTAGTGTGATGCCTATAATATACTTTCAAGTAGCACCAAGCAGAGCTGTTGAACTTTGCTTTTCAAGTATCTTCTTTTCTTTTCTTTCTGCTGTTTTGCCTCGAGGTCTCTGAACTTTGGAGAGTATATGAAAGTCCTCAGAATCCCCACTATTTTCTTTCTCTTTCTTCTGTTACTAGCCATCTTCTGGGTTACCACTAAGAAAGCCATACTGTTGTAAGCCAGCTGTGGGTGCTTCACTGTCTCTTGACAGTCAGTGGCCCAAAGAGCCGAGCAAACACGACTGCTATTGAGCTCCCTTTAGGGTGTCCAAATATCGAAACATCTTTCAAATGACCAGTAATAGAAGTAAAATGCTGATACTTAAAGAGAGACTTCATTAACTTATTGCTCTGAATATCTGAAGTATAAGTAATATGTAAAACCATAACATACTAGCTTTCTTATATTGCTCAAGCAACTCAAAATCTAGTATACCTATAAATCCCACTGACAGATCTCACCAGAAAAGAGACTATCTGGATGCATATATCAGAATTTAGAAATTCAAATGCCATCTTGTACAGTTATGATTTGATCATCTGAGTGAGAGATCTACATGTCCTACTGACATACTCCAGTTTGAAAACTAAGAGCACAAAAATAAATCTTGAGGCTATTGAAGTCAATGGACAAATTTTCATTACTTTCTAAAAGGACAGGATCAGGCACATTGCAAAACCACTGTAGAGAAACACATAATACCAAGTAACAAAAGCTACCCTCCATTTGGCTTCAGACCACCATATAATGACCAAAAATATTTGTATTTCTTTGTTGAGAAAATGTATATCCTATTATTTTAAAATAAGCTCCAGCATATCTTTAGTATATCCCACTACTCCCCAAAAGAGTTTGTGTTTAAAGAAAAATATTTTCCTTCCTTTTGTACAATGTGTTTTAATACTGTGTTAAGCTGTTAAAAAAAGACATTATAGCCTTCCTTAGGTTCTCTTCTTGGTGGCATTGCCACCACTGAGTTATTATGTAAATTTTTGCAATCTGGTTAGCTCCTTCTGACTCTTTTCTTAACAAAAGGGGTCTGCAAGTGCTAATCAAAATGTTGCAATTTACATATTAATGAAGTTTTCATAATGGCATTTGCTTCATATGCAATATGAATGGCATGGAGACTTTTCACTCTTCTTTTGAGGAACCATTACATTTTGATTTTCTGAGGTACATTTGAAAACAAAGTGTAAGTGCATCACAGTGTATCTCTATATATCAATATTTCTATATGTCTTCATTATCAGTGATATACTCGAGCATTTGAAGCTTAAACATAGCATCACTTGTGCCTGCAGACTGTCATTATTTACTCACATTCCCTTGAACACTTTTGTTGCAATCATTCAGCAAAATACTAAAGGCACACTTTTCTGCTGAGACTGCTGAGCTCAAATAAGTAGTTAATCATTTTTGTGGTTTAAAAAAAAAAAAGAAAAAAGAGAGGGAGGGGGATGATGAGAGAGGGAGAAACATAAAGTTTTAAAAATACCACAACCCACTCCTATGAAGAGTTGAAAGGTAAAAAATTGCCCTGCCAGGATAAATATCACGTTAAAAAAAGCTGGATAGGGAAGCACATTGAGGTGCCATTTTCCATTCTATTTTGCTGTTATTTCAAAATATGGTGACCACACAAACTGTGCTCAGTATTAGAAGTTTAGAGCTTTGTAATTAATGATCTGGGATCACATCTATCTGCGAAACAATACTGTATCAAATTCTGATTTCAGTTGAATAGCTAAATGTGAACAAGATTATGTCCCTTAAATTCCTGATGGAAGTTGTTAGGGAATACCAAACAATATGTGGCGTTCCAACTGACAAATTTTCATATTCCATATTAAATTGGAATCTCCAATTGTTTTTTTATAGATTCCAATCAAGGGATCTTGTTTAGCTCTTTTCAGTTAGATTGAAAAGTTCTTTACCAAATTTTTCTTCCTCGCTGAATAAAGGACATGAGGTTAAATGTCTGTTTGCTAAACTAAATAGATCATGTGGAATCCCTCAAAACAATCCATTTTCTTTAACCATTTTTTTTTATTCTTATTTGAACCTTCTCCAGTATTTAACTATTTTCTTCAAGAGTTGACTCTAAACTTGAGCATTCCAGAAATGTTTATTCTCAGTGGTAGAAAAATCTATACTACTCATCAGCTTCCCAGGTTTCTGCTCTAAACAATCCCATTTGGCATTTTTTGGCCATAATTTCTAGTGGGAGCTCATTTTCAATGGGATAACCACTGTGACTCAGCTTCCTGAATTTGTAACTCTGTGAGACTTTTTTTATGATGTTCTCAACACTTCAAGATAAAAGAGTCTTTGTCAGGGTGAGAGCTAATATTGGATTACTTCCATGCTGCACGCAAAATATTTTGAGCTTGTAACAAAATGTATAGATGGCAATCTTTAAGATATTTGAATCTTATAGCATGAAACTTTAAACATTACTCAGATTTAAGACCCAACAGAACACAGATTTACCTGTTTTTTTAATAAAACAGTTTCAGTGTAATAGATGTTCACAGTACTTTACTGTCATCTCTGCTTGAGGATAAGTTAGTGCTTTATCTGAGAACACTGGCCCAGGAGATTACAAATAATTTCTCTCCAAATTTTCAAGAACAAAAAATGAGAAATTATATTTTTGTGCAGAATTTCACTCCTTCTCTCCACTTACTCGCTCAATCCACAGTTTGTCTTTTAGGGTCTAATCCAAAGCCAACAGAGCCAACATTAACCAGGCTTCAATGGAAAATTTGATTTGCACAGAGCATGCTTTTTATCATTGAAAAAGAGACCTAGTAATAGGTGTATCTGAAGCTTCATGACAAATACCTCAAAAGCAGACTGAAGACATGTAGGAATTATAGAGTGATATTAAGAAAAGGATAATTTACACTGAATTTCAGGAAAACACTAGAGAATGAGATTAATTCAGCTACACAGAATATTCCCAGGGGTGTTGGTAAATGTTTCATTGCTTTGGGTATTTAGAACTAGGGCTAAAGAATAAATATCTTTTCTTTTTTAGTTCAAGGCATTTGAAACTGAAGTCATGCTCATTTCTATTTTTTGTTCTTTTTTGAAACTGACATATGATCAATATTTTTAATTTACTGAAATAGTGTTTGAAAAATGATAGATTTCAATAACTGTTGCAATCATATTTTCACTAAGCAGATCAGAATTAAACCAGAAAGAGCACAAAATAGTCAGTCAAAATGTAATAGTAAGAATTTAATTCTATGTTTTTAAAAGTATATTTTTTCAACCAGAAAACCCACCCCATATGAAAACATAGAGCACCTATATTTAGAACGAAATTAAGCAATGCTTTGGAGATCATTCCTGCTCTTCGCACTTCCTATCCAGTTCTCAATATTTTATTCCCTGAAGGGAGAGGCAGAGACAATGTACAATGCCAGTCACCATGCCAGTGTCTCATATTGCTGTGCAGGGGAAAGATGGAAAGTTTTTTTGTGTACCTTTTCTCCTTGCCAAGACATCTTATAACCCAACCGGAGACAGCCAACCCTTCCAGCCATGTGAAATTCTTACCAAAACCATCATAAGATTGAGGGCCATTTCACACATCCCACATACTTCAGAGACCAAAGAGATGATCTCTGAGAGGGGTTAACTGAAGCACAGCCGTTGAAGAAATTACACTTGAGCAGTTCATAAGCTGCATGCAACTCAAGAGTTGCAAGTTGGCCATCCTGATCTAACTCACTGCCAGCATCTAAAGCAGGAAATAAAATTACGAGTATAATTCAGCACAGGTATTGCATACAATATCTGATAAGAGAGAAGGAAGCACGCACTGAAAATACAGCTTTTAAACTTGATTTTTCTTCATAAAGCCTTTAGGAGATTGATTCCAACAATAGTATAATTTCTATGAAGAATTCTCGCAAGATGTTAATCCATCCTCATTTTATGGTCAGTTTATTTATCTTTGAATTAAATGATACAGAAAATTACTTTTGTCAAAGGGTTTAGTGAGGAGAATTTTCTCCCCTGTAAAGAGAGAAGTTCTGGTGTTTTAGTGGCAGGTGAAGAAAAACTGTGGCTTTCTTTGCCATTTAGAACCAGAGGGGAGATATATATATATACACATATATGTATATATAGCAAAACAAAGCACTGCTTGGGAACTGAAATATGGTGTTTAATACTGTTAGAAGAGCCAGCTCACCTTTTGTCAACACTCCCCTTATTCTTTTCCAAGCAAATCTCAGGTACAGCCGAGGAGCTATGTCCTTCCAGAGCTGGTATTGGTAGGCAGCTTGCATGCAGCCAACCTTGGTGTGAGGATAAGGTATTTTACAAGCAAAGACTTGGATCATTGTCTGAAAGCTGGCATCCGTGCCCAGGAACCCTCCTGTTCACACTCAGTTTACTAGCACAGATATAAGCATATAGTTCTTCCAGGGATGAGAAGGGTGTGGGAAATGCTGGTTTATTTTCATAAAACTTAGCTCACACTTTTTTTCTAGGATTCACCCACCTTTTGAGCAAATCAGGTGTTTTTTTCCATCTGTGATGTACTCCTGAATTCTTTTTGTTTTTTCTTCATTTTTTATGCATTTGGTGGCTTTTTCAAATACATCCCAACTGGAACAAGGGTTTGCACGAATGCTACGAAACAAAGAATTAACCTTCTAAAGTAGATTTCACTCTGATTCTATGCAGTGGTGGAAGTATTATTCTCAAAACAGAAAGGCTCGTTTTGAGGCATATCAATAATCTTTTGCAGTTGTTTTTTTATTCCAGAAGGCATAGCACATATTCCAAATGCTGGAAAACAAATGACAAACCTTCTGCTGTGAATGACAGGGAAACATCAAACACGACAGTATAGGTACTTGGAAAAACAAAACATAAAGTCTTTTGTGGAGAGTTCTCAATCAAGTATCCCTAAAGAGAACAAATTCATTGATCCATACTGTCTCTGTTACTTCTTATCCCAGATCAAATGGCCCAACAGAATTCTTTGTACAGATACTTAAAAAGACATTACAGTAAAAATGATTTTGAACCCAGCAAAACTGCCTCGCAGATTTTCTATTTTTGTACAGATCTGCACTACTGTCTGCCTCTCAGAAAACTCCAGCAGAGTTACTTCTATAACATCAGTTACCTATCAGATTTGATCTGCTTAGAACAGATTTACCAAAGAAGTGGAAGCAGAGCAGCAAAAGGTTTAAAAGCATTCCCCGGGAAATATACTCTACAGGGCATCAACATGAAATTACAGGGGAGGAAGGAAATGGGAGAGAAGCATATTTCTAGGAAGGTGTTGCATCTGTGACATGCCTGGCTGAGGTATGGGAGCGAACAATAAAGATCCATGCTGGCCAGCTGTTACCCAAGAAAGGCTCAAATAATTTAAGCACTCCATTTGTGCGAGTATTGTAAAGATTAAAAGGTGTGTGGTAGAGAAGCAGTAGAAGTGGCAGAGAAGAGACAGAATAGTGGGGTATGGTGGGAAACCTGGATCTGTAGTGCTGAGAGGAGCCTGGCTGGTAAAAGCAAAAACCCTTGTTAGAAACTAACGAGCCTCTCCAACTTTAGGAATTACAGGATATTGTGGTATGTGTAACCAGTTCTGTAAAGAGTTGCAAGGGAAGATAACATAAACCTGGACCACCTATGTTGACAGTTTTCCTTGCCATGGGAACTTTATTCCCCACTAAGTGTGAAAACACATCTAATATCAAATCCACCTCTGGAATAGGAATTTAAAAGTTGCCAATAAACATATTGCTTACCTCTATTACCTACCCTTCTTACCTTGTAAAGATAAATACATGATTTGAAACTAGGTGCCGTGGCATCGGAATGAGTCCTAGGTTCTTCTCTGCTTTTACTTGTAATGAAAGACAATGCCATGCTTCAATGAAATTAAGTTTGGAGTCCAGCCAGAAACTTCTTCTGTGCTGTAATTTCATTTCATTTAAGAGAAAGGTGCTTTTAGTTATAGCATTGCAGATATGGCCAGGAACATGAAGAAGAAAATATGTCATTGCCTCACAATTAGAAACAAGCAATAGATGTCATTGTTCTAGAACTACTAGGATACTGTATAGTCTTGGGCTGAACAGCAATGGTAGTCTATTAATATACTCTCCTTGTAAATTAGCAGAAGTTCTCGTTTTCACATTTTAAAATTCGGCATGTCTAATTTAGGAGCAGTGAGGAAATATGGAACAAAATGTCAGTGGGGGAAATGTGATGTTTGGCATTTATGGTAAGGATTTGAAAAAGACAGTTTACCTGGAACCCTGAATGAACAGGTTCAGTTTAAAGCATTTGTCAATCTCCCAGTTTTAGCTGGGAAATACAGCCCTCTGACTTGGCTCTACATTTCAAATATATGAGCAAGCAGAGAAGTATTTGGGGTCCATATGTCTGGAGACCAGTTACTGTCCAAAACAATCACTTTCTCCTCTTTTTCTAACACTTACTTCCCAAGTAAAGCTAAAAAGCCTATTTCAAGTCACCTCACACCAGCTGTTAACAGAAATTTCTTGCTTTTCTATGGTATTTGTGTTGGAAACAATTGCCAAGGTGTCCAGACTGTTGAATCACAGGGAAGTTGAGATTTAACCTTGGCAGAAGGCCATGTGATTGACATTTCCACTGCCAGAGTTTGTCCAAGTCATTTCAAGAGCCAACTAGATTTCATTTTACCTTATCTGTGGGTTATCATTCTTATAAGAATCATCTCATTCTGGCGGGATCTTGATTTAAGGCTTTAAAAGTCAGCTGGGCTCAAACTGATTTTGCAAGGTCACAAACATTGCAGGTTTGCTCCATAATAAGGAATTAGAAGATTGAGTGCCAGTCCTTTCAAGGTCCTAGCAACAGTTAGATGTGCCTCTCAGTCTCATTCACAATTAAGGCAATTTTTAAGGCTGTCAGCAGCTCACAATTTTATCTCATGGTTCTCACTTCAATATTTTTTCCAGGTGCAGAATCCTGACAAAAATTTGCTTCCCTTCCATTTGCAAGCTACTTGGACAGCCTTCTTTGTGTTATATTTAGTTAAGTACATATTCCAAATTTTCACCCAAACAAATAAAATTTCCCTTTCCAAAAAATGTCTGCTGCTGTAATTCACTATATCTCAACCATAGGGGCACATAAGATGCAATGCCTGCTTGCACCATGCTTGCATATGAAGGATCTGCCGTGCAAAATTGTTACCATGTTTGATTTAATTAACAATTGTTTTATTAATTGACAATAATTAGTTATTGTCAAATATATTGCTGCTTTTTACACTAAGCCATTCCCCAGGGAATGAACTGAAGCAATGAACTGTTGGCAAGTAATCACAGGACATAGCTTTAATGGGTTTACTATGAAAACACTGTGAGTTAACATGCAGATTTTACCTTTCAATATACCCCTTTGGCTAGTGACTTTTTTATTAATTTCATTGAAAGAAGGTAGCTCACACAAAATGCTAGGCAAGTAGTCATCATGTGTGAACTGCCCCTGAGATGCAGAAGTCTCACTGCAAGTGCAGCTCAGAATTGATGCAGACTGCATGCATATGAGCAATAAATGTGATTATGGGGTCCTGGAGTGCACTTCCTGTAGGTTAGTCTGTCTAAGTCCGATCAACTGTATGGAGCAAGCACTGCATGGCTAATCAGTCCCAGAAATGTGAAACACTATTAATATGTCATGTTACATGAGCACCTTCTTCTGTGTTTGCAATCTGACACAGAAGTCAGAGAGCCTTTTACCTAATAGAAATTCTTTTTTTTCATTTTTAATTTCTAGTATCGGATAGCAAATTTTAGTTGGATGTCTCATGCCGACATGCAGCTCTACGTACATGAGGTATGTTATGTGAGGTAATGCCATTTACAGGGGAGAAAAAAGACAATCCTGTCAAACCTTAACGTCTGAGGTAGCAGCTACCAGTTATTTTTAAATGTCTTAGTTTATCTTTACCATTGCTAATTTTTACTGCTAGCTGTCTCCTCCTTTAGTTGTCCCACTAATTGCTACACATAAGATGCTCTTAAGAACAAAAGAAAAGAAACTGTAAGGAAATGTTTTATTAACATTGTTGCAGAAACTTGAAGGAATGAGGCAAATCTGTATAATCCAAATTACTGAAAAGATGCTCTTTAACCAAAGGAGCCAAGAAGCTACATAAAGTTTTATTTTAATAACGACTGTGAAACAGCACAATAATTACTACTACTTACTATTTGCATTGCAGTAATATCAACAACAAAAAGTTACAAATCCTTCCCCCCAGAGCTTTGGTCCCAGTCCAGCCATGCACTTAAATAAATATACAGCTTCAAGTAAACCTACTGAACTCAAAAATGCAACTCACGTGCTTCAAGTTAAACAATGTGTTTAATGACTTTCCTGGGTCAGGAGCTTAAAACCTATGAATCTCTTTTTGGAGCTCAGCAATGTTCAGCTATGAGATGCTTTATCTAATGAAGAATAAAAAAGGAAGCTTCATTTGTATTTTTCCTTCAGTCTTTTCCAGTAAGAGTAATTTCCATTTAGTTAGCAAATGGCTTCCTCCTAAAAAGTGCCCCACAAACATACATGTCAGGGACTTGTACTGGATCATAAATATAACTATGCATAATATAGCCACCCAGGGATAGTCCTGTTATTTATTATATACCATAAAGAACATCTTCTTCCCATCACTTTGAATTATCCTTGATGTCAAGCTATGTACCTTCAGCAGGGCACTACTCTTTTGTTTGAAAAGGTCACTGAAACCAAATACGATGAATGAGCTGAAGTCTGGCCAGTAGCTTGTATTGCAAACAATAGCATTTCAATTCCAATTCCCCTATGGAGATGCCTCTATAGCTTGCTTGTCTTTTCCAGTGCCATTACATGCAGTCAGGAATTCAAGGACCGTTAAACAATAAAACCCCCTTTTTGTCACTTGTATCTTCAATTTCCTATAGCTGTTATTATTTGCCATCCATTTCCTCTTACTCACACAAGCATGCACTTTAGCCTACTTATGGCAGCTTCAGAAACTGAGGGGCTATCAAGGCTGTATTCACTATTACAAAGTTTTCTGAAGACAGAAATGTTGCAAACTTCCTGGATGCTAATAAAAAAATAATAATTTTGGTGTTCTAACTAAATAAGTCAACTGACATTTTCATCTGGTCCAGTAACATGACAGCTTCTGATCCTATTGCAAACAATTCCTTAAAATTTGCTTTGCTTACAGATATGTTACCAGTAGTAAACTGTGCTAGAATGATCAGTATTACAAATAGCCAGTGTTCATCAGTCACATGGAAGAAGTAGTCCATACTTACAAAACCTGAAGATGCTATTAGGTGGGGTTCAGGCCAGAGACACTACATGGGAATACAACTGGTTGAGTATTATAAGCATTTTCACATCTCTCAGAGATATTCTGTACTTTCTTTTTGATCAGATTCAAAAATCCTTTTAGTTCAGTGTGTGTCAGTCAATAATTCATACTCATGACTAAAACACAACTACTCAAGGATTTTAGTAAGAGACTTGACTGACACTAGATGTAATTTGACAGGGTGAGGTGCAGTGTCTAACTGGGTCATGAAGCCTTTGTAGGGTAGCTATTTATCATCATTAAAGGATTTTTGTATCCTCAGTGAGCCATATACTATAGAAAGTAGAAGTCAATGTGTGCAAGCAGCTGGAGAAAGCTCAGGATGTGGCAAAGCAAGAGGAATGACAAGCTCCATGTGTAACCTCCTGCTCAGTGTAGTCCTCAGCGGCAAATGCAGGCTCCAACACTTAGGAATCACTTTCTCAAGTGAAATCACTGGCTGAGTCATCACGCTGTATTTCCAGAATTACCTTGATATTTTGTTTGTGTGTTCCTGAAACATACTGCTTCCTCAGGCACAAACCCTGATGCTGCATGAGAAAGAGCCCCAATTTAAGAGAAAGGGAACACATTATCAGGTAGAATGAATAACGAGTAAGATATTTATATGAATAACAAATAACTTGCTAATAGTCTGTAAGTCTGATTTTCCAGACACTACAGTGAATATTTATAGATGAATCTGGCTTCTAACTGAAACAGTAATCCTGCAAGAGTCACTTAACTCCAGGATTACTATTGCACAGGTAGCAGTCCTTGACCAAGAAGATGCTACACCTGTTGAACAGCTATATGTTCAGTACTCTACAAACTTGTGAGAGTGCTGGTGAAGGTGAAAGTCTTCTGAAACCTCAGTACCATTCTGCTGTTTGACAGACAGAGAAAACCCCTTCCTCAAGACCCGTGTAAACCATATGTGATGGTGTGCTCCCCTCCCCCACCTCCCGCAACCTGACCTGTATTTCCCATAGCCCTGCTAAAGTGATAACCACCAGTGGTGGTCTGTCGTGATGGCTCCATCTGGCTCAAAGTGGATTTGAGGGAGACAGATAACAACACAATAGCCAAGGGCTAAATTGAACAATGTGCCCACCTAACCACAGTGCTGGTCAATGTCTGAGTCAAGCCAGATCTGGAAGAAACTAACACCTGTAGTCAGTATGTAAATATGACTATGAGTCAATCATCTTACTCCATAAATAGTGGACAGCCCAGGGCCCACTGAGTTCTCTGCACAGCAGTGGGCTGCACACCAGGATATCCCCTTGAGTAGGGACACCTCTCAAGGTTACTCCTCAAGGTTGAGAGATTCCTTGCCGCAACAGAGTCTTGATAAGTGATTCATAGCATGCTAAACTTTGAAATCTTAGCTAAGTGATATAAAGGATTGATTATGCATATATAATCCTTTAGACATAAACCATTGACCAAGTCAGGGACTGGGAGTGCATCCAGACAC
The DNA here is from genome assembly GCF_000737465.1 of Haliaeetus leucocephalus. Taxonomy (NCBI): domain Eukaryota; kingdom Metazoa; phylum Chordata; class Aves; order Accipitriformes; family Accipitridae; genus Haliaeetus; species Haliaeetus leucocephalus. The sequence goes on from NW_010972664.1 coordinate 3,506,303, forward strand.
ACCTAGACTCCTCTCTGAGAAGGAGTTTAGAATGCAAGGGGGTCCTTTCTGAACCTCGTGACTTAATGGGAGGGTGTCCCTGACAGTTTTGTCTGACCCTGTCCTCTATGCAGCAAATATCAAGTGAATCTTGCCATCAAATCTTGTTAAACCACTGTTGCATTTACTATCAAACTTTGTTAATCACTGTTTTATGTCAATAAACATATTGCTACTTCTCTCTTACGAATGAAGTGTGTCACTCCATCTGTGACACCATATCATCAGGCTTTTAGAAAATTTACTGAAGAGAAGGAAAGAAAAGAACTGAAAAAAAGAAATACATCATAAAGATGATTACAAGCAAAATCTGTCTCAAAATCTAAATTACTTTGACATATTTGTTTGGACGCTTCTGTTTGGCTGGTCTTAATCCAGGATCGTATTCCTTTGGTAGTAACCTTTTCACTGATATTTTCCAGAAACTATTTGAGCAATTTGAAAACCACAAAATCATCACACAAAAAAGTAGCACTACCTCTGATGAAGAATAATTGACCTGAAAGCTTCAGTCCCGCTTTCAAAAGTGATGTGTAATATGTCAAAGCCAGAAGCAATGTGTTTCAGCAGCATCTGATGTGAGGAGCCGAGCTGTGGCCACGCAGAGCCCCACAGAAGGGGCAGCTCATCTTACCCCTCTGCCACAGCCAGAACAGAGGAAGGGGCAAGCACAAACCATATATCTAGAAGCATCACCTCATGAAATGGTGGGAACAGGCTCAGTCTTCAAAGGAAAAGGATAAGAATATCTTTGCCTTCTTCACCAAGGTAAGTACTTCATGAAATTAATCACTGTCAAGGGTGAAAATGATATACATTAAAAAAATAAAATTATGTCAATTCTTTCTGTACTGAATGCAGACAATACCACATAATAAAAACTGGGGAAAAAATTGACAATTGAATTAAGCAATACCAGACTCTTATAAATTTATGTTACTTGTCTCTAAAGAAATTAAGTACCACAGCATGCTCCATCAATGACCCTACATATTTTTGCTAATATTTTTCCATAATTGATGTCTCAGACCTATCTCAGACTAATGACATTATGTTTCCAGGTTTCTAGTGCTCTCATCAAGGAACTTGGAAAGTAATTTACCGAAGACTTCATCTGTTTCTGTCTTCATTTTCTTGAACTTTCATAGCTATTAATTATTTGCATTCTAGTATTTCTCTTTCCTCAAGAAACTAGACATTTTCCTTTATGATCAAGTCTACATCATGAAGACCATGGCCCTGAATCATTTAAGTACATAAACTTGTTCTCAGCTTCAAGTAGATGAGTGGTCTTTTGAAACTGCTGGAAACATTTATAATTTTAAGTCATATATGTGTTTTACAAGCTGCCGTCCAAATTTTTTCTCTTGAAGTGTACAAGTCAGCCAGTGGCAGGAGCACAGAAGGAAGGATGGAAGGACAGAAAGAAGGCAGGATAGAAGGAAGCCCATTTGTAGCCTAGGCATACAGGTTGAGTTTTGTATGACATGAACATGAATGTGGTCTCTCTCCTACTGAGTGTGACCAGGTCCTCGCCTCCTCAGATATCCCAAATTATTCCACATGTTCCTGGTTCCTACAGGAACCCCAGACCCCATCCTGCAAACTATTCCAGTTAGGTGGAAACCTGTGCCACAGCTGGCTTCACTGTAGCTGGGAAAAGTGCCTGCCAGTGTGGAAGGGTTTGTAAAACTGGAGGATTAATTTCCTTCCTGTTCTCTTACTTTGCTGCTCCATTTTGTTATGTCCCCCTGCCTATAATCAGAATTAGGCAATCCAATAAGAATGGGAACAGAGACACAGAGAACTGTCAATCAAAAAGACTTTTAATTTCACCAGTGCTACCAATTCGCTCTGCACCAGCCTTAGCTCATCTCTGCCTCTGCTTCCCTGTCTCTAAAATGGAGTTACGATTACTCCCCTGCATCTGTTAGCACGTAGTGCAGAGCTCTGAATGTGTTAAATGCAATGCTAAGTGATGATAATTGGTTTAATTAGGAAATGTAATCCTTGCTCTGAGCAGCTTGCCATCTCCCGTCTCTTCTCAAAATCTGTTATTTTATTAGACTTTTTTTGGTTCCCCAATCTCCCTTTTAAGTAGATCGCTTTCCCATTTTGTTTTTCATTTACTGTAGAAACAGCAGCAGAATCCTTTGTTAGTTGAAATACCCTTTACAATTCAACATTCAGTACTGCTAATTATGTTCTTGACTTGCTTATGCTTATTTTTAGAGATTTCCCAATCCACCCCTCACTACTTTTTGTATATAGTTTTAAAGAAGCCTTCTGTTTATAATTATTTTTACATTGCCACTTAAACAAACTTGCATCTGTTGCCTTTTTTCCCCTCTAGACTGAACCAGGATGGATTTTAATTGCATCACCAACTGTTTCTAAAACACTTCCTAGAGTCTCCACTAGATTCCCTCTGCATAATAAAATCTTGACCAATAAAGTACTAACCAAAACCTGTTAGGGCATTTCATGTTTTCTCAAACTCAACTTTCCTGTGGTCCAGAATGCTCGCTTTGCTTCCACCAACCCCCAAGAATATTTTGAACTAATGATATTGTAATGCCCTGGGTGTTTCTTTGCTTCAGTCCTGTTAATCATACTTGGTATATTTTCTAGGACTTGGTCCAAAACAGCCTTTAACCATCTGAATGCTTCAATAAGCTGTGGAAGAAAGCAATCCTGAAATACCTCTCAAAATGTGTTCCTCCTCTTCATTTTTGTATTGAGTGGCATCCAATTCAACATCTGAGTAATTAAAACTCTGCCAGGATCAAATATCCTGCCTTGTTATAGGATTCTCCAATGTATAAAAACATTTGCTGATTCTGTGTTATTTTATTTTAACTGCCCTAGAGATGTAAACTCAGTCTGTAGCATCCTAGAATCAACTTACAATTTTATGGCTCTAATTCCTATACAGATTTCTGTATCAGCCATAATATTTCTTTTCACAAATCAATGTTCTGCCTAACCAGTTCACTTACCTACTGCTTTAATTTACTTAACCCCTTGGCAGATTCTGTATTTTTCATATTATAAGATATGTCTTTGTAAAATTATTTAAAAATGTATCCTACTTACAAAATTATAAATACATAAAAAGCATGCAAAATATAAAAGCATAATATAAGTGTACAGAAACATATTGGCAAGATGCATACAAACAACAGAAAAGAATTTGAGTAACTAACTGCTTCAGAATTGAATTTGATAGCCATGCGAAGGTCTGCCTAACTTCCTTAGTCGAGTTACAGATTTTGTAGTCACAGGCTCATGATTCTCCCTTGCTGTCAGTAAAAATGCTGTTGGTAGAGATGGTTATCTGTTTACCCTTTCAAGTGGAAAATGGGTCTTGATAGATCAGACAAACTGAGAAGCAGAGATCAGAAAACAGTTTGATTAGATTTTTAGATCTCAGCGTCATTGAAAAATGGGGGTGCGGCTCTCGGTGCAAGGCACCAGTGAGGTTGATGGGGTATGGAGAGAGGAATACCAGCGATAAGAAAAATATCCCAGTCACTGAAGTAAGGCAGTAACTGAAAGCTGTCTCAGGCAGTGGAAGAGTGCAAAAACAGCTGGAATTGCAGGGAAGTTACCTGGATAGGTAGGATGAAAAGCCTGCACAAAATTAAGGGTCTTTGTGCAGGATTCAGCACAGAATGAGACAAATTTCAGAGGCTGATAAAAATGGTTGGAATTATGTACTCTGTGATCCCATGATTCTTCCCTAAATTAAAGCTTTTTTCTTTTTTCACTTCACCTACCATCAGCAAATATGAGAAAATTATTTTATACTCCCTTTCATTTTTACAGATACAATTCTATACATGACTTTCTAAAATATTTCAGTTGCATATTTCCCATGTGATATTCATTTCAGGAATCACAACAAACTGCAGCAGGTCCATCCTTCTAATTTCTCTCAACTCACTAATCAACCTTCTCATTATCTTCACTATCATTTGGCCTGTGCTGAATAATCATTTTCCAATTAGCCTTATGCTTCTGACTTAAATGGTTATCCAAATGCAAATAATTTAGCTCTATTCTAGCAGAACTTCCATAGTGTCCATCTTGGTTTATGACATAATTCCCTTCTTTTCTTCCTTCACTGTGTGCATCTGCTTCTTCTGAGTTACCTACAAATGGCTACAAAACCTTTAGCCACTTGGACAGTGAAGTTTTTTATATCATGTTTCTAACTGGTGTCTTCTTAGAATCCAGTGATAGCAATGGATTTGGAAATAAAGCTTCTGATGAGTTCTGAATTTCAGGGAACTATCAGATCATTCACATTAGGACCCACATGTCCCAAACTGATGGCACCACCTTAGATTTTAAAGCTTTAAAATCCCCCTGTGTTCTATGGGAGAAGAACAGCTTAGAAATACATTCAGGGAATTTCAGCACTGGGGACCCCCTACTTGGGATATCCCATGTGGGGCAGGATGAATATATGGGTTACCATTGCATTCCTCTGTAATGGCTTAAATTGAGTACAGAAAACCTATGGAAAGATTTAACATTGTGGCTCTTGAGGAACTAGCTCTTGCCCAAAGCATATTCTCCTGAGCCCAGTATCCAGCCACACAGGGCACAACTGAGATGTATAGCTGCCCTCAACTATGAGGATGCCAGACCAGCATCGGTACAAACAAAGCAGACCCAGAAATGTGTCCACTTGCTTCTTTGAACCCAATCTTCTTCACAATGATCCACCAAAACCAATTTGGTGTCTTTACATTGAAGTCAGCTCTTCTCTTGATGGCACATGGGTGCACAGCAGTGCCTGGAGAGGAGCACCAGAGGCTAGGTGGATAGGCAGCCTTTTTTTCCCTATTCCAGAGCTTGATCATCCATGGTCTACCATCCATGCTCCTCCATCACACCTCTTCACTTTATTTTGGTTTAACCAACCAGAATGCTGATAGTAGTCTCAAGTATAGTGGGGGGGGGGGGGGGGGGGAGAAATCTGTCA